>NC_136842.1:40253-196778 GCF_951394365.1 Tetrao urogallus | reverse complement strand
ATGGACTCCATCGAAACAGACGGGACGACAAATGGAATCTGGGATTTGCGTTCCCCTCTATTTCCGCCCCCATTATCGCTTTCCCGGGTTAAGAACTACCCGTTCCCGTCAGCCTTTTCGGCTGCTCCTGGCTCCCGCGCTGTCTCTGAGTTCCACTTCCGGTCTGCCGCTCACACCGTTCCCCCCCTCCTCCCCCCGCGCCGTTTGGGCGACCACTTCCGGTCTGCGGCTGCCCGTCCTGTTTTTTGCCCACAACTTCCGCTCCGCCGCTCCCTTCCTCTAAGAGCCGCGTGGCACGCTGGGAGCTGCAGTCCACTTCCGCTGCAGGATGCGCGGCGGGACGCAGCGATCGGAAGTTCCGACTTTCAGCTCGTGTCCGTGACCCAGCTTCCGGTCCGTGGCTCTCAGCCTCGTCTGCGTTCCCCACTTCCAGTTTGGAACAACAACTTCCGGTCCGTAGTTGTCGGCTTCGGCTACGGCCTTCAGTTCGGGTCTGCGTCTCCCACTTCCTGTTTTCGCCTACCACGCTGTTCCCGCTCCGATCCGCGTGGCACTCTGGAAGCTGCAGTCCACTTTCGCTCCGCGCTACACAGCGGGGACACGGGACCGCAAGATCGGACTTCCAGCTCCTGTCCGTGACCCAACTTCCGTTCCGTGGCTCTCAATCCCGTGGCTGCTCCCGCTTCCGGTTTCTAAGTACAACTTCCGGTCCGTGGCTCTCGGCCAAGGCTCTCAGTTCCGGTCTGCGTTTCCCACTTCCGGTTTTCACTTGTAACTTCCGCCGTGCCCTTCTCTTCCCGCTCCGAGCCGCTTTGCGTTCTGGGAGCTGTAGTCCATTTCCTCCACGCGTTCCATGGCCGGGCATAGGACCGGAAGCACCCTCCGAACTACACCCGCCATGCTTCCCCGCCGCCCCTCTGCCCCATGGCGGAGCCGCTGCCCTGGTGCGTGGCCGCTCTCCGTTCCCGCACCGAACCGGGGCTGAGCCGTGCTTTAACGGCCTTGCGGCGATGGCACACGCGGAACCCGAAAGGAGCCGAAGGATTCCGGGCACGGGGGGGGGTGAAACCGCTGTTGGAGCTTTTAGGACCTCCGTGGAAAGGGCGCACGGTGGAATTGGCGCTCAGCGTTCTCGGCAACGTCTGCGCCGAAAAGAGCTGCCGGAGGGAGGCCAGGAGATGCGGAGGAGTCGGGAGGCTGGGTGAGGGGGCGTAGTGTCGCGACACGTCGCCGTATGTATCGTGATACCTCTCCGTATGTATCGTGATACCTCCCCGTGGACATCGCGATACGTTGTCATACGAGGCCCCGGTTGGGATTAGGATGGGGGGGGAGATGTGGGGTGGGGGTCGGGGGTCCATAGAGGGCTTAAGGGGCCCTGTGGGGTTTCTATGGGGCCCTGTGGGGCTCTCTGGAGCGTCCCTGTACGGGCTGCGTGGGGCTCTATGGGGTTTCTGGGGAGTCCCTGTGGGGTTCCTTTGTGGCTCTGTGGGGCACTGTGGGGGTTGTGTGGGGCACTGTGGGGGTTGTGTGGGGCTCTGTGGGGCCTTGTAGGGTTTCTATGGGGCACTGTGGGGCTCCAGGTGGTCTTTATGGGGCAAAGTGGGGTTTCTATGGGGTTGAATGGGGCTCTGGGGGGTTTCTATGGGGCTCTATGGTGTCTGTGGGGGGTCTTTGGCATCCCTATGGGGCACTGTGGGGTTCTGTGGGGCGCTATGGGGCTATGGGGGGTCCGTATGGGGCACTGTGAGGGTTCAGCGATGTTTTGTGGGGTTTCTGTGGGGCTCTGGGGGCCCTGTTGGATCCCTATGGGGCATCATGGGGGTCTCTTTTGGGGTTCTGTGGGGCGCTATGGGGCTCTGGGGGCCCTGTGGGGTCTCTATGGGGCAGTATGGGGTTTCTATGGGGTGCTATGGGATCTCTATGTGGCCCTATTGGGTTTTTGTGGGGCACTGTGGAGTTTCTATGGGGCTTAACTGGGTTCTTGGGGCCCTGTGGGGTTTCCATGGGGCTCTGGGGGATCCCTATGGGACATCGTGGAGTTTTTTGGGGGCGCTATGGGTCCCTGTGGTGTTTCTGTGGGGCACTATGAGGCTCAAGGGAGTCCCTATGGGGTGCTATGGGGGCCCTATGGGGCCCTGTGGAGCTCTATGGGGGCCCTGTTGGGCTTCGTTGGTGTCTCTATGGGTCCCTGTGGTGTTTCTGTTGGGCACTATGGGGTTCTGAGGAATCCTATGGGGTTTCTATGGGACTCTATAGAGTCTTTATAGGACCCTGTAGGGTTTCTATGGGGCGCTGTGGAGTCCCTATAGGGTGCTACGGGCTTTCTTTGGGCCCCTATGGGGCTCTGAGGATGCCTATGGGGCATCGTGGGGATTCTGGGGGGCTCTGTAGGGCCCTGTGGGGTGCTATGAGGCTCTGGGGGGTCCCTATGGGGCGATGTGGGGGTTCAGTGATGTTCTATGGGGCTCTGTGGGTTCTGGTGAGTTTCTATAGGGCGCTATGGGTTCTGTGGGGCTCTATGGGACTCTGGGGGGGCCCTATGGGGCACTGTGGGGTTTCTGTGGGGCCCTCTGGGTCTCTGGGGTGTCCCTGTGGGGCTCTGGGGGCCCTGTGGAGTCCCTATGGGGCATCATGGGGGTCCCTATGGGGCACTGTGGGGGTTCTGTGGGGCACTATAGGGCTCAGGGGGCCCTGTGGCATCTGTATGTGGCACTGTAGGGCTTCTATGGGGCACTGTGGAGTTTCTATGGGGCTGAATGGGGCTCTGGGGGGTCTGTATGGGGCCCTTCGGGGTTTTTGAGGGGTTCTATGGGGTTTCTGTGGGGTTTCTATGGGGCTCTATGGGGTTTCTGTGGAGGCCTGTGGCGTTTCTGTGGGGTCTTGTGGGGCTCTGAGGATCCCTGTGAGGCACTGTGGGGTTTCTATGAGGCTCCGGGGGGTTCCTATGGGGCACTGTGGGGTTCTATGGGGTTTCTATGGGGCCCTCTGGGGTCTGTATGGGACTCTGAGAGATCTGTGGGGCTCTATGGGATTCTCGGAGGTTTCTGTGGGGTGCTATGGGGCATCATGGGGATTCTGGGGGGCTCTGTGGGGCCTTGTGGGGTCTCTCTGGAGTTCCGTTGGGTTCTATGGGGTTCCGTTGGGTTCTGTTGCTTTTTGTTGGGTTCCCTGGGGTTCTGTCGGGATCCATGGGTTCTGTGGGGTTCTATGGGGTTCCACAGGATTCCATGGGGTTCTGTTGTGTTTTATGGGGTTCTGTTGGGTTCCGTTGTGTTCCATGAGGTTCTGTTGGGTTCTGAGGGGTTCTATGGGGTTTCACAGGATTCCGTTGGGTTCTGTTGTGATCTATGGGGTTCTGTTGGGTTCTATGGGGTTCCACGGAATTCTGTTGGGTTCTATGAGGATCCACAGCATCCCGTTGTGTTCTATGGGGTTCCGTTGGGTTCTGTTGCTTTTTGTTGGGTTCCATGGGTTCTGTGGGGTTTTATAGGGTTCTGCAGGATTCCATGGGGCTCTGTGGTATTCCATGGAGTTCTGTTGTGTTTTATAGGATTCTGTTGGATTCTATAGGGTTCCGTGGGATTCTGTTGGGTTCTGTTGGGTTGCATGGGGTTCTGTTGGGGTTCTGTTGGGTTCCATGGGGTTCTGTTGGGGTTCTGTTGGGTTCCATGGGGTTCTGTTGGGTTCTATGGGGTTCCATAGTGTCCTGTTGTGTTCCCTGGGGTTCTGTTGGGTTCCCTGGGGTTCTGTTGGGTTCCCTGGGGTTCTGTTGGGTTCCCTGGGGTTCTGTTGGGTTCCCTGGGGTTCTGTTGGGTTCTATGGGATTCTGTTGGGTTCTATGGGGCTCCACGGGATTCTGTTGGGTTCTGTTGTGTTCTATGGGGTTCCATAGCGTCCTGTTGGGTTCCATGGGGTTCCGGTGGGTTCTGTGGGGTCCTATGGGGTTCCCTGGGGTTCTGTTGGGTTCCCTGGGGCTCCGTTGGGTTCTGTTGCATTTTGTTGTGTTCTATGGGGTTCTGCTGGGTTCTATGGGGTTCCACAGCGTCCTGTTGGGTTCCATGTGGTTCCATTGTGTTCTGTGGAGTTCCGCTGGGTTCTGCGGGGTCCTATGGGGTTCCATTGAGTTCTACAGGGTTCTGTGGGGTTCTATGAGGTTCTGTTGGGCTCTACAGGGTTCTATGGGGGTGACTTTGGTTCCGCTGAGTGGTTCTGGGTCCCGTGGTGGGGATTTTGGGGGTGACCCCATCGTCTGACCCCATTCCCTTGCAGTGATCCTCCTGAGCTCCCCGGGACCCGAAAGCGTCTGGAACCGAGCAGCCCGAGCTCTGGCCAACCTGGCTCTAGAACCCGATGGGGCGCAGGATGTCCTCGAGGCAGGTCGGTGTCCCCATGGGGTCCCCAAAGGTTCCTCGGGGTTTTCTGGGGTCTCTTAGGGTCACCATGGGGTTTCCGGTGGTCGTTATGGGGTCTCTGGGGTCAAAGCGGAGATCCCAAATGTCAGTTATGGGGTTCCATGGGGGTTTGTGGTATCCTTGAGGTGTCCCCAAATGTCCCCATGGGGTCTGCAGAGGTTCCTCGTGGTTTTTTTTTTTTTGGTCTCTGTGGGTCGCTATGGAGTTTCTGGAGGTCGAAATGAAGATCCCAAATCGCAGTTATGGGGTTCTATGGGGGTTTGTGGTGTCCCCAAGGTGTCCCCAAAGTTCCTGTGATGTCCCCATGGAGTTCCTGAGTGGGTTCCCCATCTTGGTGGGTTCTGGGTTGTCCCATATCTCAACTCAGCGTCTCCAGGTGACGTCAACAGGGGGTTCTCCATCTCTACGCGTTCTAGATCGCTCCGTGTGCCACTTCATCGCCCCCCAGATGCCATCCTCACGTGGTTCCCCAACACCGCGGGTTCTAGCCCCCCCCATATCTCCCTCCCTACAGGTGCCGTTCCCCTCCTGGTGTCTCTCACCTCCACCTGCAGCACCCCGGAGTGCCTGCACAGCGCATCCCGCGCTCTCCGCATCCTGGCTTCCTCTCCATCCTCCCGTGCCTCCCTTTGCCGCGCCGGCGCTCTCTGTGCCGTCGCTTCCCGTTTGGCCGCTTTGCCCCCATCCCACCCCGCTTGCACTTCTGTCACCCGAGCCCTCCGACACCTGACGGAACCCCCGAGTTCATCTTTGGATGACGCGATCCCAGCTCTTCGGACGCTCACTCAATTAGCGGAGTCGCCCGAGCGAGATCGTCGGCGTCCGGCCTTGGCTGCCATTGCTAACTTGTGCCACCGGGCGGCGCTGCGGCCGGCTTTGGGTTGCGTCGGGGCTGTGGAGGTGGTGACCAGGGAGGTGATGAGGATGGTGGAGGGTGGAAATGGAGAGGGGGGTCTGGGGGGCGGGGGTGGGGGCGGTGGGATGGAGGCGGTGGTGGTGGCCGTCGTGATGGTCGTCACAGTGGAGGGGGTGGAGATGATGGGGGTGGTGGTGGTGGGGGTCATCGCGGTGGTCATCGTGGTGATGGAGGTGGTGGTGGGGATGGAGGAGTGGTGGCGGCCATCATGGTGGTCGTCACGGTGGTGGGGGTGTTGGGGATGGAAGTGGTGGGGATGGAGATGATGGAGACGATGATGATGGGGGTGGTGGTGGTGGGGGTCATCGCGGTGGTCATTGTGGTGGTGGAGGTGGAGGTGGTGGTGGCCACCGTGGCGCTCGTCACAGCGGCGGTCGTCGTGGTGGAGATGGAGGTGGGGACCGTGGGGTCGGTGGGGGTCGTCGTGGTGGGGGAGAAAGAGATGATGGTGGCAGCCATCGTGGCAGCGTTGGTGGCCATGGTGGAGGCAGTGGGGATGGAGATGGTGGTGGTGGTGGTCATCATGGCAGTCATCACGGCGGCCATCGTGGTGGCAGTGGCGGTGGTGGCCATGGGGTGGGTGGCCATGATGGGGTTGGTGATGAGCGTAGGGTTGGTGGCCGTGTTGGTGGCGGCCATCGGGTTGATGTTGGTGGCCGTGATGGAGTTGGGGGTGGCCTTGGGGTTGGCGGCCGTGTTGGTGGCGGCCATGTTGCTGGCCGCCATGATGGCGTTGGTGATGACCATGGGGTTGGCCACCATGTTGGTGGCAGTCATGGGGTTGGTAGCCATGGTGGTGCTGGTGATGATCGTGGGGTTGGCAGCCATGTTGGTGGTCACGATGGTGCTGGTGACCACGATGAGGTTGGCGGTGACAATGGGGTTGGCGGCCATGTTGCTGGCAGCCCTGATGGCGTTGGTAATGGCCATAGGATTGGCGGCCATGTTGGCGGCAGCCACGTGGTTGGTGGTGGTGGCCATGCTGGTGCTCCTGGTGGCTCCATCATCACCCAAGGGCTCATTGGCAAACGTTTGCCCCCCACCGGTGCCCCTTGCCATGGCGGCGGCCCGGCATTGCGAGCTCTTTGCCTTCTGTGCCGTGAAGCCGTCAACCGGGCCAAGGTGAGGGCAGCGGGGGGATTGGGGACCCTGGTAACCCTCCTGGGGGACCCAAAGCTCGGGGTTGGCACCCAAGGGTGCTGTTGGCTTTGGCCGCCTTTGCTTATGACCGTGCAGCGTTGGAGGAGTTGGAAGGGATGGGGTTGGTGGCGGTGTTGGCAAAGGTGTTGAGCGATGGGGTCAGGGGTTTGGGGGGCTTCGGGGGGGGTGGGGGGGGGGGGGTTGGGGTGGGGGGAGGTGGGGAGGATGGGGAGGAGGAGGAGGCGGCGTCCTGTGATGTGCCCAGGGATGCGGCCGTGGAAGGAGGAGGAGGAGGAGACGGGGCGAAGGGAGCTGGAGGGGGCTCAAGTGAGTGATGGGGGGGAAATGAGGGGGTTTGGGGGGAATGTGGGGAAATAACGGGGGAATGGGGGGGTTGGGAGGGAAATAAGGGGGTTTGAGGGGAGAATGAGGGGATTTGAGGGGGAATGGGTCGGCTTAGGAGAGCAATGAGGGGGCTTGGGGGGGAATGTGGGGAAATAAGGGGAAATGGGGTTGGGGGGGAAATGGGTGAAATGAGGGAGTTTGGGAGAAGATGGGGTGGAATGCGGGGAAATAAGGGGGGAATGCGGGGAAATAAGGGGGGAATGGGGGGGGTTGGGTGAAATGAGGGTGTTTGGGGTGGGAATGAGGGGATTTGAGAAAGAATGGACGGCTTAGGAGGGAAATGAGGAGGTTTGGGGGGGGGATGGAGGATATTTAGAGGGGAAGTGGGAGGATTTGGAGGGCATTGAGGGGGTTTGCGGGGCACCCTTTGCGTTTCCCCCCCACATCCCAACAGAACCCGATCAGCTTTTAACCCCTCGCATATCTCTCTCCCCTCCCCTCCTCCCCTTTTCTGTTTTTCAGGTTGTGGCTCCTCTCTTCCTCCCTCTCCCCCCCTGATTCCCCCCCCAGAACCCCCCACCCCCCCCCCCAGCCCCCCGCCCCCCACTCCCCGTCCCCTTTTACCCCCTCTCCTTGCTTTGGCCCTCCCTCGTTCGGCGGGCGACGGCGATCCTTGGCGTCCCGAAGCTCCTGCCCTCCTCCTTTTGGGTCGTTTGGCTTCATTCGAAGACCCCAGTCCCACTTTTGCATCCCCCCCAGTAATCATGGGATTTCTTCGTTATCTGACGGGGGTCCCGGATCCCTCCCCCCGTGCCTTTCGTTTGCTGCAACGTTTAATGGGGCAGCCGGCCCTTTTGGGGGCGTTGGTGCAGGGTTACGTTCCGTCCCTCATCCATTCGTGGTTGGTTCTGGGTTTGGAACCGGGTGAGGCAGAGGAGGTGGTGAAACCCACAGTGGGGCGACGGGATCGGGAACGGGGACTGCGGGGTCAAGGATGCTGTCAGCAACGTCAGGAACGGGGGCAGGATCGAGAACGGGGGCTGCGGGATCAAGAAGGGGGGCTGCAGAATGGAGAACGTTGTCAGCAGGGTCGAGAACCGGGGCAGAATCAAGAACTTGGTCAATTGGATCAAGAACACAAACGGTGTCAACGGGATCGGGAACGTCAAGGGCGTCAGCGGGGTCAAGAACGTTGTCAGTGCTGTCAAGAACATCAGCAGCGTCAACGGGATCCAGAGCAGGGCGTGCAGCGTCAACGGGATCAAGAACATCAGCGGTGTCACTGGGATCAAGAACAGCATCAGTGTTGTCAATGGGACCAAAAACGGGAGCAATGGTGTCTGGGGGATCAAGAACGGGGCCAGCAATGTGGTCTGGACCTGGAACATTGGCCACTGGATCAAGAACGTTGTCAACGAGGTGGAAAACGTCAACGGGATGGAGAACGTTGTCAGCGATGCCACCCAGATGAAGAACATCGCCAGTGTTGTCAACGGGATCGGGAACGTTGTTGTGTTCAGGTGGGCCAAGATGGCTGCCAGCAGCATCAGTGGGGTCGAGAACGGGGTCAGGATGGGGCCCAAGAGGGTCGGGAACGTCAGTGGGACGGAGAAGTGGGTCAACAGCATCAAGAACGGCATCAAGGGGATCAAGAGCATGAAGTGGATCTGGAACGGCGTCATCGGGATCGAGAACGTTGGTGGTGTCAGCGGGACCCAGAACAGCGCCAGCCAGGTCTGGAACGGCGTCAGGGGGATCAGGAGCCACGTCAGCGGGGTCAGGGGCGTCAAGCAGATCGGGAGCAGTGTCAACCACATCTGGAGCAGCAGCGGCGGGATCCAGAATGGCGTCAGCGATGTCAGCAGAGTCAAGAACCGCATCGACCAGATCTAGAACAGCACCAACGGGGTCCAGAATTGTGTTTGCTGGATCTAGAACGGCACGAGCCGGATCCGGACCAACTGGATCAAGAATGGTGTTGGCGATGTCAGCGGGATCAAGAACCACATCAACCAGATCCAGAATGGGGCCAACAGGATCCAGAATGGGGTCAAATGGCTCCAGAACGGCAGCAGTCGGATCTAGAACAGCATCGGCCAGATCTGGAACGGCGTCAGCAGGATCAGAAACGAGGTGATGGGGATCGGGAACGGGGGGGTAAAGATGGAGAACAGGATCCAGAACGGGATCCAGAACAAGATGGTGGGGATCTGGAACGGGATCGAGAACGCAGCCAGCGGGAACAGCCTGGAGAAGGGCGGAGGGAGCAGCTCAGAGAATTGGGTGAGTGGGGGGGGGGGGATTTTTTTGGGGGGGGGGGGCAGATTTGGGGGTTTGGGGGGAATAAATCTGGGATTTGTGGGAATTGGGGGCAAAGTTTTGGGGTTGGGGTGATTGGGGTTATTTGGGAGTTTTGGGGAGGGAGGATTTTGGGGTCGTTTTAGGGTTTTTGAGGAAATAAATCTGGGATTTGTGGGATTTGGGGACAAAGTTTTGGGCTTGGGGGATTTGGGGGGCAAAGTTTGGGGGTTTTGGTGTTTTTGGGGTTTTTATGGGGAGTGGTATTTTGGGATAAGATTTGGGGTTTGGGGAGTGTTTTGGGGGGGAATTTGGGGCTTGGGGGTTATTTGGGTTGGGAGGTGGACTTTGGAGGAAGGTTTGGGGGTTGGGGGGATTTTGGGTTTTTGGAGTCTCTTGGGAGGGGTTTAGGCTTTTGGGGGGGATTTGGGGTATTTTGGGGGTTGATTGGGGAATAATGTGGGATCGTGGGGAGGGATTGGGGTTTTGGGGGTCAGGATTTGGGGTTTTGGGGGCGATTTGAGGGAAATGCGGGATGGGGGGGTGGGGTATTTGGGGGGGATTGGGATATTCTGGGGTGATTTGCAAATAATGGGGGGTCTTGGGAAGGATTGGGTTTTTTGGGGTCAGGATTTGGAGTTTTGGGGAGGGATTTGGGGTTATTTGGGGAGGGATTTGGGTTGGAAGGTGGGTTTGGGGGAAGATTTGGGGTTTTGGGGAGGATTTGGGGTTTTCGGAGTCTCTTGGGAGGGATTTGGGGTTTTGGGGGGCATTTGGGGGAATGTGGGGTTTTGTGGGGCGTTTGGGGTATTTTGGGGTTGATTTGGGAAGAATTTGGGATCATGGGGAGGGATTGGGGTTTTTGGGGTCAGGATTTGGGATTCAGGGTTTTTGGGGGGGATTTGGGCTTTGGGGGGCGATTTGGGGGGAATGTGGGGTTATTTTCGGGGTGGGTTTTGGGGTCTTACCCTCCCCGCCCCCTCTTTTGCCCCACAGGCGAGGCCCTGCTGAGCACTTTGGGGTCGGTGGCCGCAACCCCATTTGGTGTGGGGCTGCTGACCCACATGTTGCGTTGTGGAACCGCCCCGGCACAGCTGGCGTGTGCCACAGCTCTGCCCCTCCTGGCCAGGTACTGCCCCATGGAAACCCCATAGAAACCCTGCAGGGACCCTATGGACCTCGTAGAGATCCGCGGACCCCATAGTGAGCCTGAGAAACCCTATAGTGCCTCCTAGAGACCCCCCTGAGCCCCATAGGGACCCCATAGGGACCCTATGAAAATTCATAGGGACCCACAGAGACCCATAGGGACATGAGGGGAGAGACCACATGGGTACACAGAGACCCCATAGAGACCCCACTGAGCCCCATAGGGACCCCATAGTGACCCATAGACCCCATTGAGACCCCATGGAGACCCATAGCGACGCATACGTCTCATGGGGGCCACATAGAGACCCATGGAGACCCCATCGGACCCCATGGAGACCCATAGAGACCCCACTGAGCCCCCATAGAGACCCATAGATACCCACAGGGACCCATTGAGACCCCCAAGAGACCCCATAGCGGCCCCATAGAGACCCATAGTGGCGCATACATCTCATGGGGGCCACATAGAGCCGACTAGTCACTAGTGACTCATAGAGACCCTTCAGAGATCCCATAGGGACCCAATGGGCCCCAGAGCGACCCAGAGACACCATAGAGACCCTCTAGAGACCCACAGGGACCCATTGAGAGCCCCAAGAAACCCTATAGCGACCCCATAGAGACCCGTAGCGGTGCATACATCTCATGGGGGCCACGTAGAGACCCATAGTGACTCACAGAGGCACCATGGAGACCCCATACATCCCATAAAGACCCCGTAGAGACCCCATAGGAACCCATAGAGATCCTATAGGGACCCCATAGTGAGCCAGAGACCCCATAGAGACCCATAGCGACACATACATCTCATGGGGGCCACATAGAAACCCATAGTGACTCATAGAGACCCCATAGCGACCCACAGACCCCACAGAGACCCCATAGAGACCCGTAGGAACCCATAGGGACCCATTGAGACCTCCCGAGAGACCCCATAGCGACCCCATAGAGACCCATAGTGTTGCTTATATCTCATGGGGGCCACATAGAGACCCACAGTGACTCATGGAGACCCCAAAGAGACCCCATAGAGACCTAATGCATCCCATAGACCCCGTAGAGACTCCATAAGAACCCATAGAGATTCCATAGGGACCCCATGGTGACCCAGAGACCCCATAGAGACCCATAGCGACGCATACATCTCATGGGGGCCACATAGAAACCCATAGTGACTCACAGAGAGCTCATAGAAACCCCATGCATCCCACAGAAACCCCATAGAGACCCCTTGGGAACCCATAGGGACCCATTGAGGCCTCCCGAGAGACCCCATAGAGACCCATAGCAGTACATACATTTCATGGGGGCCACATAGAGACCCATAGTGACTCATAGAGACCCCATAGAGGCCCCATAGAGACCTCATACATCCCATAGAGACCCAATGGGCCCCTGGGCGACCCACAGACCCCATAGAGACCCACAGGAACCCATTGAGACCCCCGAGAGACCCCATAGTGACCCTGTAGAAACGTCTCCCCCCCTCCTAACCCCCCTTTCCCCCCTCCCCAGGAGCTGCCCCCCCCTGCAGTCCCTGCTGTGGGGTCGGGGGGCTGCGCTGCCCGTCCTGCTGGGGGCTCTGAGCCGCGGCGCCGCCTGCCCCTGTCGCCCCCCCCCGGCCTTCGCCCTCTACGCTGCCGCCGGGATCGCGGTGCTGATGGGCCGTGGGGTGAGGGGGGTTGGGGTCGCTGGTGGGGTTTGGGGGCCGCCTGTGGGATTTGGGGGTCATTTAAGGGGTTTTGGGGGTCTTTGGGGTCACTTGTGGGGTTTTGGGTCAGATTGGGAGGCTTGGGGTCACTTAGGGGGTTTTGGGGTTGCTTATGAGATTTTGGGGTGTCTTGTGGGGCTGTGGACTCCATTAAGGGAATTTGGGGTTGCTTGTGGGGTTTGGGGGTTATTTATGAGGTTTTGGGGTTGCTTGTGGGGTCTTGGGGTCATACAGTGGGGTTTGTTTAGGGGTCAAATGGGGATTTTGGGTCAGACTGGGTGGTTTGGGGCTCATTTACGGGGTTTTGGGGTCAGTTATGGGGTTTTGGGGTCAGAAGGGGGTTTGGGGACGCTTGTGGGGTTTTGGGGTTGGATCAGGGGGGGTCACCTATGGGGTTTTTGGGGGGGTTGGGGATTTATTGTGGGGTTTTGGGGTCACTGATGGGGGTTTGGGGTCACTGATGGGGGTTTGGGGTCACGTGGGGTTTGCGGGTGTTTTGGGGTCGTTTGTGGGGTTTGGGGAGGGAGTTGGGGTCACTTGTGGGGTTTTGGGGTTGGATGGGGCTTTGGGGTCCCATGTGGGGTTTTAGGGTCCCTTATGGGGTCTTGGAGCCTTGTGTGGGGCTTTAGGGTCCCCGTTCTCCCCGCAGCCCCGCGCTGACGCTGCCATGGAGAGCAGGCCGTGGGACGGCAGCGCTGACCGGGGGGGGGTCACCGCCGCCCCCCACCCGACACCGAACGCCCCCCCCTCCCCCCCCTCCCCCAAAACGACCCCGCTTGGACCCTCAGGCCCCTCAAACCCCCCCGTCGGCCCCATTCACCCTCGACCCCCCCCAGAAGACCCCCCAAACGCCCCCCCCTCCCCCCGACGACCCCCCCATGTGGCCACAAACGACCCCATTGACCCCAGACTCTCCGCCCCCCAACCCCCCTCCTTGTCCCCACATGACCCCCGACCCCCCCCGTGTCGCTCTCCCCCACGACCCCCCAAAATGCCCCCATAAATCCCCCGACCCCCCACGAAATCCCCCCCACCGACACTGTACAGCCCCCCCAGACCCCCTTCATTGCCCCCATAACCCCCCCCGTGAGGCGGCCCCTGACCCCCCCCACTGCCCCCACAACCCCGTCCGTAAGGCCCCCCCCGACTCCCCAAAATGCCCCCATAAATCCCCCAACCCCCCCCACTGCCCCCATAATCCTCCCCCAAACCCCCCCCGCTTGCCCCCCACCCCCCCTCAATGTTCCCATAAGCCCCCCCTTAAACTCCCCCATAAGCCCCCCCCTTACGCTTCCTGTGGCCCCCATTTGCCCCACAACCACCCCAACAACCCCCCCCTCAGCCCCCCCCATAAGGCTCCCCCCAACTCCCCAAAATGCCCCCATAAACCCCCCAACCCCCCCCAAAATCCCCCCTGTTGCCCCCATTCACCCCCCCATGTGCCCCCCCCCGGCCCTCCCCATTGCCCCCATTGCCCCTATAACCCCTCCTATCTCCCCCATAAACCCCCCAACCGCCCCCAAAATCCCCCCCTTTGCCCCCATTCGCCCCCCCATCAACCCCCCAACCCCCCTCCCTCCCCCCCTCCCCACCCCTGCCCGTACTCCCAATCCCCCCACGACCTCCTCCTCCTCCCGGACGGTTTGCCCCCCCCCCTCGCAGCCACCCGGGGGTCTTTAACCCTTCATTCCCCCCCCCTGGCAGCGATGCTGGGGGGGGGTCCTTACACCGAAACCCACCTCACCTCCATCCCCCTCCTCCGCGCCCCCCGTTTTCCCCTCCTCCTCCTCCTCCATTTCCTCCATGGTTGCCGCCCCCCCCCCAATGCTTCCGACCCCCCCCCAGAAAATCAAGACCCCCCCCCCCAACTTTCTTGCCCCCTCCTCACCCCCCCCGTCCCATTGGCCGCCATCGAAGCCGCCTCCGCTTTGGCTCACCGTTTTTTGGTGCCCCATTTCGACCCTGTCGTCGCCGACCTCGTCAGCTGCCCTATAGATCTATGGGGTCTGGCCGAAAGATCTGCATCTCCTGCATTGGCCATAAGGGCAGCCAGAAGGATTTTGGGGTTGGGGTCGTGGGGTGGTGGTGGGGATTTTGGGGATGGGGAGGGGGTGAAGGTGGTGGCGAGGAGGTTGGCGACGGTGGCCGAGGTGACGAGGTGGCCCCAAAGGTTGGCTGGGGCTTTGGGGGCTGCGGTGGGGGCAGATTTGGGGTCTGGATGGGGTGGGGAGGTGGATATGGGGCCGCCTTGGGATGGGGGGGATCCATTGGTGGGGCCTTTTGGGGTGGCGGAGGAGTTTGGGGATGTTAAGATGGAGATTGGGGATGCCTAAAGGGGTTTTGGGGTCATCCGAGAGGGTTTTAGGGTCATCTCAAAGGGTTTGAGATCAACCAAGTGGACTTTGGGGTCATCAAAGGGATTTGGGGTCAACCAAGAGGACTTTGGGGTCATCAAAAGGATTTGGGGTCATTCATGGAGACTTTGGGGTCAACTCAAAGGGTGTGGGGTTAACCAAGTGGACTTTGGTGTCCTCTCCATGGAGGTCGAGTGTCCCATAGGGTCCTCAGTGACCCCATAGGGGTGTGGTTGACCCCATAAGGACCTCAGTGGCCCCATCGGGATGTGGGTGACCCCATAAGGACCTCAGTGGCCCCATAGGGATGTGGTTGACTCTGTAGGGACCTCAGTGACCCCATGGGGACTTTGGTTGCCCCATAGGGACCTCAGTGGCCCCATAGGGGTGTGGTTGACCCCACAAGGACCTCAGTGACCCCACAGCGATGCAGGTTACCCCATAGGGGCCTTAGTGGCCCATAGCAAGCTCAGCTACCCCGTAGCAACTTCAGTGACCCCATAAGGACTTCACGGAACCCATAAGGACCTCAGTGGCCCCATAGGGACGTGGTTGACGCCATAGGGAGCGCAGTGGCCCCGTAGGAACCTCAGTGACCCCACAGGGACATGGGTGACCCCATAAGGATCTCAGGGGCCCCATAGGGACATGGGTAACCTCATAGGGACCTCACTGGCCGTGTAGCGAAATGGGTGATCCCACAGGGACACGGGAGAGCCCAAATGGTGCTGGCGACCCCATAAGAGTGGGGTGGAGGTGTGGGGCAATTCTGGGGCGCTGCGCAACGGTTGGCTGTAATAAATGAGAGTGACTGCATGGCTCTGCCCCATTGATGCCCTATAAAGACCCTGTAGAAACCCCATACAGACCCCATAGAGAGCCCATACAGACCCTGTATGTAGTGACCACACAGAGACCCCACACAGACCCCATATAAACTCCATCCGACCCCACACAGATCCCATGCAGACCCGATAGAGACACATAGCGATCTATAGGGATGCACTGAACCCCGTAGAAACCACCCAGGGACGCATGGGGATCCCATAAATCAACATAGTTTCCCATGGAGACCCCATAGAGCCCCATAGAAACAGCGTAGAGCTTCACTGACGCACGTAGAGACCCATAGATTGCATAAGGACCCTACAGAGATCCGCAGAGCCCCATGGAGACCGGGAGTGTCCCCATAGAGACCCCATTGAGACCCATAGAGCTCCATAGAGACCCACAGATACCCATAGAGAACACATAGAGCCCCGTGAATCCCCATAGGGGCCCCAAACATAAAGACCCACAGAGATCCCACAAGGGGGTGTGTGACGTCATAGGGACAGGTGATGTCCTGAGGTGTGTGATGTCATAGGGAGGTGTGACGTCATGCGGGGAGTGACGTCACAGGGAGGGGTGTAACGTCATATGGGGTGTGATGTCATAGGGCGAGGGGTGACATCATAGGTGAGGAGACCCTTAGGGAACCCATAGAGACCCACAGAGACCCCGTATAAACCCATAGAGGCCCCACACATAAAGACCCACAGGGACCCCATAGATTCCCATATGGGGGTGTGTGACATCACTGGGACAGGTGACGTCATACGGGATGTGTGATGTCATAAGGGGATGTGAAATAATACGGGTTGTGCGACGTCATAGGGGGAGGGATGATGTCATATGGGATGTGTGACATCATAGGGGTAGGATGACGTCACAGGGAGGTGCGACTTCATATAGAGGGGTTGATGTAATACGGGAATGTGACGTCACATGGGGTGTGTGACATCATGGGATAGGGTGAGACATCATATGGGGGTACGTCATATGGGGTGTGTGACATCATAGGGGAGAGGTGTGACGTCATGTGTGTTTGGCATCATCGGGGAAAAGGAGACGTCATGTGGGGGGTGTGTGACGTCATATGGGGTGTGTGAGGTCATGACGGGTGTATGATGTCATGTGGGGTGTGTGACGTCATGTGGGGTGTGTGTGACATCATGTGGTGTATGTGTCATGTGGTGTGTGTGACGTCATGTGGGGGGGGTGACATCATACAGGCATACATTCAAGACATGATGAGCGCATTGTATTTTGAAAGGTAAATGGTCTGAAAAAAAAACCACGGCCCAAGTGGGTGTCAGCGGGCTGTGACTGTCGTGACTGGGACTCGCTGTGTGGAGCTTTCTCTTTTTCTCCCCTGCTTGGCTTCACAGCCGTTTCCACGGATGGAATAAACAAGCTTTGTTATTAAAACGACCCATCAGGTACCGTTGTCAATAAACCCTGCAGAGTGATGCAGAGGCGTACTTGGAGAATCATAGAATCCTCGGAGTTGAAAGGAACACTCAGGCGTCGTCTTGTCCAACTCCCCTGTGATGAACAGAGACGCCCACAGCTCCGTCAGGTGCTCGCCGTCCCGTCCAGCCTGACCTCGAATGTGCCTCGCCCTCACTGCCTAAGACTTCCAAACAAATGTTCAGAAAAGCCATCAGACATTGCAAGCGCGGGAGCCCAGACGCACTTCTCAAGCTGAGCAAGGCATCAGAAGAGCTGTCAGTGTATTTTTTAACCCTGCAAACAGGAGTGGAGGAATTCAGGATTCCTTTTGATCCACGTGTCCGGCGTGGCTTTTTGCACTCCTTGGTCTGAAAAACAGCTGCAAAAGAAAGAGGACAAGACACAGAAAACTGCTGCAGGCTGCCAGGTGCAGCCACGTGGGCTTCAAGGCTCTTTATGGCATGGGCGTCCCAGCCTGGCCCACCCTGAGTGGAGGGGAACTGTGCTGGGCCGTGTATAAGTCATCAGTCTGGTTCAGTGAAAACGGCTGCAATTCTTAGTGAGTTCCCAAAGGGCCTCTCAGAGATTTATTTCTTTTTTAATATAATTTTACATTTGCTCTGTTTTGTTCTTGAAGATATTTGTTCTCAAACACACGTGCTGCCGAGAAGTGACAGCATGAATAAGGTGAGACTGTCAGGCAAGGGACATCTTTCTGCGGTTAAGGAGCGGCTCTCTACGTACTGCCAGCTCCGGGCTTGAAGTGGTGATGGAGCAGTCTTATGAAAATCTGGTAAAGTGATGCAATCAGATTCTTCTTTGGTTTGAGTATCTGACTGTGACTCTCTCTGTTACATTTAAACACTTGCAAGTAATGTATTGATGATGACGGAAAACAGAGTAGCAAATATACCAAAAAAAGGAGGATTTTTTCCCGCAATCTTGAAACCTATTCTCCATTTCCTCTATCAAAATGGAAAGCATATTCTGCGTATTCTTCACAGCTCACAGGACTGTGAGCCCTGCACTCTGCCCTCCTCTCCATCGCCTCCTGTTGTCAATTGCACAGTTTGTGTTCAGGGTGTAGGTGACTGCTGGGAAATAGCTCTAAAAATCACAGAACATTAAAAACTTTCAGCTCCTCCCAGCCTGTTACCCTTTGCAGCAGTTCTTTGTGCCTCTGAGTGCGTCCTTTGGAAACGATCATACGAGAATGACGAGATTTCTAATTTCCCTGTTAGCACAAACCATGCTGTGTTTTCCTCCTGAAGACTCACTTTCCCTGCAGGAAAAATAATCTGTGATTAAAATCTTATCGTAAGTTTTTCTAAGCAGCGTTATTTCAGCAGAACCTGAAATAAGTCCAGGTTATCATTCCTGCTCAGAGGAGGGGAGCCTCAGGATGCCGGTGTGCTGATTTTTATCCTCAGCATTAAAGCATGCAGAAATGCTGCTGAAAAGCAGCTCCGCGCAGCCATTCAGGTGTGACATTCATACGCTGCCATGGCTGAGAGCTGCCTGGGAAGGGGGGTTCTCCACTGCTGTTCACTCAGTGGCCTGCAGCAAGCAGTGGGAGGCTCTGTGCCGTCACGCTGCGTTGCACCAAGGGGATTCCAGCTGGTGCCATTTCAGTGCATGCAATGTAGCTCTGAGTTAACATCAAAGCAGCAGCTGATATTCAGATTGCTGATCACATCCTAGAGGCAGAGAAAAGGGTCCGGTTTTACTGCAAAACGTGTTTTACGAGATTAAGGTCTCAACAGCAACTTTTCTCTCACTCAAACACCTCTGTTCTTCAGTAATTTAATACCAGCTGTACTTTCCTTCTGGACTTTCATGTAATCTCTGTCAGGAAATGATTTGGTCTGTTTTCCCACTTTAAGTTAGGTGCGTGTAGGTGTTTTGCTTGAGGATTAACACTCGTGTCTGGAACACAGTCATATATAAAGTTATTGCAGCACTTTGCAGTTTTAGGATACCTCTAGCCTCCCGAATTGGAGCTCTGAGCTCTGCTCTCAGCACTTGCAAGATTTGAAGCATTTGAACAAGATGCATTTGTTTGGAGCTGCAAACAAATACTTCAGCTTCTGCGAACAGTGCCTGACCTTCTCTTGGGGGATGAACGAGTAAAGCTCGTGGGCTTTACTCGTGGGCATCCCAGAAAACAGCAGGAGAGCAGGACAAAAGCAGTCAGCCTGGCCAGATGTTGCTGGAAGGATGTCTTTTCGGACAGCAGAGAACGAAATCCTTTATCTTCACCTGTAGGAGTAGTTTAGAAGCAGGCTGAGCGTGAAGATTCAGAATTTCTGTGCACAGTGGTCTTCACACGATGTTATGGTTGCTGCAGGCTGTTCAATTACCCTGACCTGGGGGGTCCACAGATTTTCTATGAGCCATTGCTGCAACAGAGCCTGTCTGTCTCTCTGTCTCACGACGTTGCGTTGTTCCCATCAGTTCTCCATATGAAGGGGTCTCGGACTTTGTCCCACGCAAGCTCTTCATTTGTATTTTCTGCTGGGCGCTGTGCTGGTAGCATCAATTGGGCCAGCGTGATTATAAAATGATCGCATGGAATGCGGAGTATTAACCAACTGCTACAGAGAAGAAACAGCAAATATCGGACGACGATGCCAAGAACCTATATAGATACAACATGAACCTGAGGCAGTCACGACGTCGAAAAGGATTACTTTATGATCTGTTTTTCACTTCCTTACTGATCACCACACTCTTAAAAAAAACTAGCAGAGAATAGCATAATACACACACATAACAAAAAAGAATCACCTTGGATTGATGAGGAAGACTAAGCATTATCAAGTTGAAGTATGTCACTTAGTTGCCAGCTAAACTCCGCAGTACAGTTGCAAGGCTGAAACTGTTTTCTCTGGTAATGCTCAGATGTCTGCTGCAACTAGCTAACAATCACACCTCTGCTGTTAATGAAAGCTGAGCAAGGAACATAAAGAAAACATAGCAAAAAAGGCACTTCATTGTCAAGAGTTCTTACTTCTAGTAATGAGATTACACCTAGCATTTCAACAACTCAGTCACGTTCTCCTGTGATGAAAAGCCTTTCCATGGAAGCAGAAGGCTGCCCGTGGAAAAACACAGTAGCATCACGTTAAGACATTATTTCGTCTATTGCCATCCACCAACACCCACTTCTGACATCACAGGCCAACGTAAGAAACCAGAAGGCATTGCTTTCAGAGCAGCCCTTCAGGTACCTATCCTCACTTGCGTTTTGTGTGGCTCAGATGTGGAAGTGAAAGGGCAGAGCCGGCTGCAGACATGCAACTGCTCAGAGTCTCAGCAGAGGGCTCCTGTCCCTCTGCCACCATGGCACCCACCCACAGAGGACGGGCAGGCAGAGGGACCAGGCGCTTCCTGCAGCTCCAGCTGCAGCCCTGCAAGACCCGTGCTCCCGTCATTTCGCGGACCAGGCTTGCTTCACGCAATGCCTGGAACGGGGGAAATCAAGGCTTCCTGAAGGCACACCCACTCTTGGGCATAGGAAGAGTAACAGTCAGACTGAAGGCGCAGGACGGGACAACGCAAAAACAAACCAAATATTAATTTTTTAAACTGGTCCACTCTACCTACGTGGTGCTATTCACATCTGCAGTGCTTCCCGGAGCGTAAGCGGTAGGGACATCCGACTCCGTCACCTGCAGCTCTGCCATCTGCTCCCAGCCCCGGTGGGAAAGGACCGCCTGGTGCTGGAGATGTGGTCCGAGTTGCAGAAGCGGCATGAGCAGCATCCTGTGGGGCAACAGGAAGCACGCTGCCCTCCGATGCCACAGTGCCTGACTGCTATTCCAGCAGGCTTCTGCTCTGCTGTCTCTCCTTCAAATCCATGGCCAGTGAGGATGTACATTCCACTTCAATCTTCTTGGCCAGAGGAGATAATCCCTTTTGAATTAGGGCAGCAGGAGCAGAGCAACTGCTAAAAACAACGCGGAAGAGGTTGTTACCACAATTTCAAGACAAGAACAACAAAGATACAATGATTAACGATTACAATCTCGAGAATCAAGAGACTCTCTGGAAAAACTTAGAAAGGAATACAAGGGAACAAAATGTCTTTGGTACGATTTTTGACATAGATCACTGGCAAGTAATGCCTCTCCATCTGACTGAACCCAAGCAGCTCCCCCTTCTACCTACTAGAATCTCCTCTGGAGCTTTGGGGATTTCTCCATAGCAGTGCCTTCAGAAATTTCCTCGTGAACCCACGAGTGCTGGCAGCGTCCTCAATGATAGGGCTGATTTTCTGGTCCCTCCCACAGTACCATGTGATCCGTTTGCTCAGCAGCCCTCCCCATCCTTAGTTTAAAGCCTCCCTCACCAAGCTGCCGTCCTACTGATGAAAATACACTCACATCCCTTTAGGGAGGTGGGTCCCAAAACGACACTAATCCGCAAATAGGTCCCCCAGCCACGGAACCGGAGGCCCTGCTACCAGCTCCAGTCCTACACTCAATGGCTTGCTTGCATCACCAGTGCCCTCCTCTTCAAGCCTGTCCCACGGAAGCACCCAGACCCCCGGGCTCCTGACTACCAGCCGGAGAGCTCTGCAGTCACTTTTGGTGCCATTCACATGCACCCCGGCGGCATCCCCTGTGCCCACCTTTCCTGGTGGCCCCACACAGTGATCCAAACAAGGTATAAGGCTGGGTGCACCTCCACCTCCTCTCCAGCACTTGAGCTACGATGGAGTTGCGAGCCCTTCTGTGAGGCAGGAGCATCCTCTGCTGCAAAGAGTCTCCAGCTTCTGTCCATCACCAGATGTGAGGCTCTGCCATGATGCTGCAGAGAGTGACCTGCAGCTCATAAAAGGCCCCAAGCACTGCAGAGGTGGTCTGTGATGCCCTCAGAGCATTAAACACCAACAGTTATAAACACGGGCAAAAGCAGGTGGTACGGAATTTCATATCACACAGAAGCACCGAAACCAAAGTTTCTAAGCGCGGTGTTACCCAGGAGTCCCAGCAGGCAGAGCTGGTACGATCTAGTATGTGACTACAGAACAAGGCATCAGGCAGTGCTGATGAGATGTGCATTAGGGACAGTTCATGCCTTCGTTGGTACCATTCCAGTGACAGCAGTGTCTACAGTAAGCGCTTCACGTACAAACCTCAATGATTCACACTCCGTCCAGTCGAGTCAGAAGAACAAGACTACGAGGATGTCCTGTATGCAGGCACAGTGCAGATAGAGCTCCTTCTGCAGGCACCAGAGAAAGCTTCCCCACCTGCCAATCTATAGCCAATATACACACAAAGCACAGAAAGGCTTTTCGTGCTCGACACTTGCAGAGAACAAGTTGACAAGGTTTACATTAATTATGCAAATTCACTCTTCATAGCAATGAATAATTTATAGAACGAAAATAAAGAGAAATCCACAGAATCTTCTACTTCTCACGAGCCAGGAAATACAGCAGGCATCCCTTCGTACTCACCACCACAGAGCGTCACCAGTCCCAGCAGTGCCCGTCTCCAGTCCTGCCCCTTTTTGAGTCCGTCTCCCACCTCTGATGTAGCCGTGACCAGACCCTGATCTGCCCCCATTCCGTTTAGCCAGTCCCAATCTTGTCCTGTCCCTGATCCTCCCACTCACCTTGCCCGTGTTCCTGCCCTGTCCTAACCTTACCACTACCTCCACATCTTCCCTAACCCTTTATCCTGTCACTGCCTGTCCCTCTCTTTTTCCACTCGTTCCCCTGTTCTTACAGATCTCGGAGATCGAGAAACACGAGACAGCGGTTGAAGACTGGAAGCGACAACAGGGTAAAAGCGTGGTTTCTCGAAAAGCGAGTGCACCCGCTCCGAAGCACGTCAGCGAGAATGCCGCTTCCGAGCAGTGAGAGCGAAATCCTGCCTCTGCGATGCCAAGAAGGGGGGAATTCAGCCTGCCGCTATGCCTCGGACGGGGTTTTTTTTTCTCTGCATTGCAGGAAGGATCCCTCTCTCGTTGTTCGAATGTCGCTCGGGGCACGTCCATCTGCTTTTTTAGGGAGGGTTCTCCCTGCCACTCTCTTCGTCACGCAGTGGTGTAGTAGTGAAGCCATGCAGATGAACACTGCAACGAGTTGTCGCTCGAAGGTAAGGCATAGAAACCACGTTGCAAGCCAGCCGTAGAGCATTCTGCATATGTGTACGCCTGGGGAACTGAATTGAGCTCCATTCCGATGAGCGGAGACGAACCCGCTACTCGGGGAACAGCAGCCGACTTCTGTAGCACGTTCTCTGTGAGCGAGCATCACGAAATCGCGGCTGAAGACTGGAGGCGGCATGAGGGAACAAGAGCGGGCAGCGAGAGCGTCCGCTCCGGAGCCGTTCAGAGCGAATGACTCTTCCGAGCAGTGAGAGAGAAATCGTGCCGTTCCGAAGCCGGGAAGGGGCGAATTGAACCTACTGCGGATCCTCGGACAGGGTTTTTTTTCTGCACAGTGCAGGAAAGATCTCTCTCGCCTTGTTCGAATGGGCTCCCTGAGAGCACATCATCTGTCTTGCCTTTTGCCTCCAAAGCTCTGACACCTGTCCCAGTGTGAAGACGGGGACAGCAAGCAGATCTTCCACCTGGGAAGACATCGAGGGAGAGTGGGTTATGGGGTGTTAAGGGAAGCAGGTGGGAGGTCACAGGGTCAGCCAGAAGACAATGCAGACGGCCCTGTGTGCCGGGAATGGCACTATGGTGTTTTTAAGGGCTAATGGGGGTACGGGGTTCTTATGGAGCTCGAATAGGGAGGTTACGGGGCAGTTAGGGGGAGTTTATGCAGTGGTTATCAGGCGGTTATGGGATGGTTGCAGGGTGGTTATGAGATGGTTGTAAGGATCGCATGGGGATGTTATGGTGTTGATTTGTGGAATCAAACTCTAACCCACGTAAGCTTATAAGAGCAGATAGATTTCTTTCAGCGCTGCACCACACGCTGGGCGCCAAGGGGACTGCTCCTCCTAGCTTGCACACCAGAGAGTGGGGTCCGCATCCACTTATTACCCAGGCCATACGTATTCAGGGGGCCTGGGGGTGGGAGGGGAGAACTGGAGGTTGTGGGGAGGGAGCTTCTAAAGGGACACCAAGGGGTTGCAGTCCGGATCAGAACACGGGACTCGGAACGAGGGGACCTGAGGGGACTGGGAACTCTGGGGGTCAGACAGAAGGGACGGGGGCGGAAGAAAATAGGGGAGAAAATGAGAAGACTGTGAGAAACCGCGGGGGTCATAGCGGGGAACGCGAACAAAGAGCGACGGAGAAACCGACGGGGGGAACAGGACTGCGGCTACGAGAACTATGGGAGCTAAGGCGGGAACGGGGAGCAAGAGCGTAAGCCCGGGGCTCGGACCGAGGGACTCGGGGGACGGTAGGCGACACGCTGCGGGGGCGGGGTGGAGGACAAAGAGAAGAAGGTCTCTATTAGGTTCTCTATGATGTTTCTGTGGATCTCCCTCTCTCTATATGGTCTCTGTGTGTCCTTATGTGTCCCTGTGGTGTAACTCTTTGTCGCTATGGGGTCTTTCCGTGTCCCTTTTGGGTCTCTGTGTTTCCGTATCTGCACCTGTGGGGTCCATGCGTGTCCCTATGTGTTCCTATGGGGTAACGAAGTGTCCCTTCAGGGTCTCCCTGTGTCCCTAAGGGAGCACTCTATGACCCTGTGGGGGTACCTCTGTGTCCCTATTTGTCCCTGTCGGGTCTCTGCAAGGCCTCAATGGGGTCTCTATATATCCCTCTTTATCTTTGTGGGGTCTTTATGTGTTCTCTGTCTGTCTCTGTGTGACCTCCTTTTACCCTACTGGGTGTATCTGTTTCCCTGTGGTGTCCCTGTGGGGTCCCTATGTATCCCTGTGGGGTCCCTATGGGGTCTCACTCTGTCCCTGTCGGGTCCCTCTGTGTCTCTATGTGTCCCTATAGGTCCATGTCGGGTCCCTAATTGGATCCTAATGGGTCTCTCTGGGGTCTCTCTGTGTCTGTATGTATCCCTGTGGGATCTCTCTGTGTTCCTAATGGGGCCTCTACGGGGTCTCCATCTTGTCCCTGTGGGGACTCTCTGTGTTCCTATGGTGTCTCTATGGGATATCTCTGTGTCCCTTTTGGGTCTCTATGTTTCTTTGTGTGTTACTGTGCGCTCCCTATGAGTCCCACAGGTTCCCTATGGGGTCCCTGTGTGTCCCTATGGGGTCTCTATGGGGTCCCTTTTGGTCTTTCGGTTTCATTATGGTGTCCCTCTATGTCCCTATCGGCTCCCTGTGGTGTCCCTATGGGGTCCCCATGTGTCCCTTAGGGGTCTCTATGTGTCCCTGTTTATCTCTGTGGGGTCTCTGTGGGGTCTCACTCTGTCCTTATGTTTCCCCATTGGTCGCTGTGGGGTCCCTACCGGCTCTCTCTGTATTCCTAATGGGGCCTCTATGGAGTCTTCATCACGACCCTAGGGGGTCCCTACGTGTCTCTGTGGAATCTCTATGGGGTCGGTGTCTGTGCTGCATATGTTTCAAGCCACCCAGTGGTTGCCTCCACCATTGTAAGCACATAATGCTGACCACTGCGAGATGGTGGCAAGGTGATATAATCAACCTGCCGTGCCTCCCCATATTTGTACTTCTGCCGTCGCCCTTCCTCCCACAGAGGTTTCATCCCCTTGGCTTGTTTGATGATGGCACGTATTTCACAGTTATGAATAACCTGTGCAATGGCATCCATAGTTCAGTCCACCCCTCGGTCTCTGGCCCATTTGTATGTTGCATCTCTCCCTTGATGACCTGAGGTCTCATGGGCCCACCGAGCTAGAAATAATACACCCTTGTTCTGCCAGTGCAGGTCTATTTGAGCCACCTCAATTGTGGCAGCTGGGTCTCCCTGATGGTTGTTTTGCTGTTCTTCAGCAGCCCGACTCTTGGGCACATGAGCATCGACATGGCGCACCTTCACAACCATATTCTTTGTTCGGGCAGCAATGTCCTTCCACAGTTCAGCAGCCCAAATAGGTTTACCCCTTCTTTGCCAATTATTTTGCTCCCACTGCTGTAACCACCCCCATAAGGCATTTGCTACCATCCGTGAGTCAGTGTAAAGATAGAGCCCTGGCCACCTCTCCCGTTCAGCGACATCTAAGGCCAGTTGGACAGCCTTTACCTCTGCAAATTGCCTTGATTCGCCTTTCCCTTCAGTGGCCTCAGCACCTTGTCGTGTGGGGCTCCACACAGCAGATTTCCATCTGCGATGCTTCCCCACAATACGACACGATCCATCTGTGAACAGGGCAGATTTCTTTTCGTTCTCCGGTAGTTCATTGTATGGTGGGGCCTCTTTAGCACGCGATACTTCTTCTCCTGGTGATGTTCCAAACTTTTTACCTTCAGGCCAGTCCATGATCACCTCTAGGATTCCTGGACGGCTGAGGTTCCCCATCCGTGCTCGTTGTGTAATCAGTGCAATCCACTTACTCCAAGTGGCATCAGTAGCATGATGGGTGGAGGGAACCTTTCCCTTGAACATCCAGTTCAACACTGGCAGTCGAGGTGCCAGAAGGAGCTGTGTTTCAGTACCGACTACTTCAGAAGCAGCCCGAACCGCCTCATATGCATATGCATAGCTAAGATCTCCTTCTCAGTTGGAGTGTAGCGCTCTTCAGACCCCCTGTAGGCTCGACGCTAGAATCCCCGGGGTCGGCCTCGGGTCTCTCCTGAGGCTCTTTGCCACAAACTGCAGACCTTTCTCTCCAGTAGCAGTATATAGGTTGTTCTTTATACCCTGTCCCATCCGCACTGGCCCCAGGGCCACAGCACGGGCTATCTCCTGTTTAATCTGCTCAAAAGCCTGCTGCTGCTCAGGACCCCATGTAAACTCATTTCTCATTCGCGTCACATAATAAAGGGGGCTTACAATGAGGCTGTAGTTTGGAACATCCATTCTCCAATAGCCCACTGCACCCAGAAAAGATTATGTCTCTCTTTTGCTAGTGGGTGGAGATATGGAAGTGATTTTGTCGATCACATCTGTCGGGATGTGACGCCGGCCATCTTGTCATTTTATGCCTAGGAACTGGATTTCCTGGGCAGGTCCTTCCACTTTGCTTCGCTTCATAGCGAAACCAGCACAGAGAAGGATCTGGATTATTCGCTCCCCTTTCGTAAAGACATCTTCTGCTGTATCGCCCCACACAATGATGTCATCAATGTACTGTAGGTGTACAGGAGCACTGCCCTGTTCCAATACAGTTTGGATCAACCCACGGCAAATGGTTTCCACCCCGGAGTTAACGATTCCAGGTATACTGAATGCCCCTCCAAGTGAAAGCAAACTGTGGCTTACATTCTTTGGCCAAAGGGATGGAAAAGAAGGCATTAGCAATGTCAGTGGTGGCATGCCATTTGGCTGCTTGTGACTCCAGTTCATACTGGAGTTCTAACATGTGCGGCACAGCAGCACTCAGTGGGGGTGTGACTTCATTCAGGCCACGGTAGTCCACCGTCAGCCTCCATTCTCCACTGGCTTTACACACTGGCCATATGGGGCTGTTAAAAGGCGAGTGAGTTTTGCTGATCACTCCCCGACTCTCCAGTTGACGAATCGACTTATGAATGGGGAGCAAAGAATCCCTGTTGGTGCGGTACTGCCGCCTGTGCACCGCTTTTGTGGCAATCGGTACCTGTTGCTCTTTTACTCGCTGCAGCCCCACAACAGACGGATCTTCTCACAGGCCAGGCAAAACAGACAGCTGCTTAACACCTTCTGTGTCTACAGCAGCTATTCCAAAGGCCCATCGATACTCCTTAGGATCCTTGAAATGCCCCCTTCTGAGATAATCAATACCTAGTATACATGGAGCCCCTGGGCCCGTCCCAATAGGATGTTTCTGCCAGTCCTTACCAGTGAGGCTTATCTCAGCCTCCAACACAGTCAATTCTTGAGAGCCCCCGGTCACTCCAGAAATATGGATTGATTCTCTCCCTTCATGACTCGAGGGCATCAGAGTGCACTGTGCACCAGTGTCCACCAGGGCCTTATATTTCAGTGGTTCTCATGTGCCAGGCCATCGAATCCACACAGTCCAATATACTCTGTTATCCCTTTCCCCCCCCGACTGAGGGCAGGGACCCTCTATTCATTACCTGTGGTCACTGGAGCAACTGCACTGGTGGTTGATTTGTCTTGTAATCTTTCACCTGGGCTCTCAGCACAGGAGTAGTTTGACAGTGCCGCTTCCTCATGTCTTCTCCGTGGTCACGTAGTAATACCATAAGGCAATTCGCGGTGTATTATCCCTTACTTGAGCCGGAGACCGTTTGCCTCTAACAGCTGAGATTTTTGATGGTGCACGTGAGAAGGCCTGCAGCAAGCAGTGGGAGGCTCTGTGCCGTCACGCTGCGTTGCACCAAGGGGATTCCAGCTGGTGCCATTTCAGTGCATGCAATGTAGCTCTGAGTTAACATCAAAGCAGCAGCTGATATTCAGATTGCTGATCACATCCTAGAGGCAGAGAAAAGGGTCCGGTTTTACTGCAAAACGTGTTTTACGAGATTAAGGTCTCAACAGCAACTTTTCTCTCACTCAAACACCTCTGTTCTTCAGTAATTTAATACCAGCTGTACTTTCCTTCTGGACTTTCATGTAATCTCTGTCAGGAAATGATTTGGTCTGTTTTCCCACTTTAAGTTAGGTGCGTGTAGGTGTTTTGCTTGAGGATTAACACTCGTGTCTGGAACACAGTCATATATATATATAAAGTTATTGCAGCACTTTGCAGTTTTAGGATACCTCTAGCCTCCCGAATTGGAGCTCTGAGCTCTGCTCTCAGCACTTGCAAGATTTGAAGCATTTGAACAAGATGCATTTGTTTGGAGCTGCAAACAAATACTTCAGCTTCTGCGAACAGTGCCTGACCTTCTCTTGGGGGATGAACGAGTAAAGCTCGTGGGCTTTACTCGTGGGCATCCCAGAAAACAGCAGGAGAGCAGGACAGAAGCAGACAGCCTGGCCAGATGTTGCTGGAAGGATGTCTTTTCGGACAGCAGAGAACGAAATCCTTTATCTTCACCTGTAGGAGTAGTTTAGAAGCAGGCTGAGCGTGAAGATTCAGAATTTCTGTGCACAGTGGTCTTCACACGATGTTATGGTTGCTGCAGGCTGTTCAATTACCCTGACCTGGGGGGTCCACAGATTTTCTATGAGCCATTGCTGCAACAGAGCCTGTCTGTCTCTCTGTCTCACGACGTTGCGTTGTTCCCATCAGTTCTCCATATGAAGGGGTCTCGGACTTTGTCCCACGCAAGCTCTTCATTTGTATTTTCTGCTGGGTGCCCGAGGAAAGCCTCAGCAAGGGTCTGAAGCAGCAGAGTGCTGTGAAGTGGTTTGCTAGCCTGATGACAGCGAGCTGCTGGCCTGGCAGCTGACTTGCTTCTCTATGTCTTCCTTCGACTTTTACCTGTGCTGGAGCTCACGCTGCCATCCCGTTCCATGTGAGCAGCTCCGTGGGGTGGCTGTACATTCGCTCTGATGGGCGTCCCTTCTAGAAAGACAGAAAGGATGAGTACGGAGTGATTTCCTTGCGCATCGCAAAGGAGCAGCTGCTAGTAAAAAAGTAGAAGGGAAGTGCTTGGTAAGAGCTTCTGTAGTTACCCCTCTTGACCAGCTTCTCTGAATTTCACTATGAGCAGTGAACCCTCTCCTGGCCCTGCGCTCTTTTCCAGCACCTCTGCTGAGTGCTCCCGCTTGTGCCTCGTTTACAAACAGTGCTGTGCAGCCCATGAAGAGTCACAGTCCAAGCCTGTACGACGCCGTGCTGGTAGCATCAATTGGGCCAGCGCGATTATAAAATGATCGCATGGAATGCGGAGTATTAACCAACTGCTACAGAGTAGAAACAGCAAATATCGGACGACGATGCCAAGAACCTATAAAGATACAACATGAACCTGAGGCAGTCACGACGTCGAAAAGGATTACTTTATGATCTGTTTTTCACTTCCTTACTGATCACCACACTCTTAAAAAAAACTAGCAGAGAATAGCATAATACACACACATAACAAAAAAGAATCACCTTGGATTGATGAGGAAGACTAAGCATTATCAAGTTGAAGTATGTCACTTAGTTGCCAGCTAAACTCCGCAGTACAGTTGCAAGGCTGAAACTGTTTTCTCTGGTAATGCTCAGATGTCTGCTGCAACTAGCTAACAATCACACCTCTGCTGTTAATGAAAGCTGAGCAAGGAACATAAAGAAAACATAGCAAAAAAGGCACTTCATTGTCAAGAGTTCTTACTTCTAGTAATGAGATTACACCTAGCATTTCAACAACTCAGTCACGTTCTCCTGTGATGAAAAGCCTTTCCATGGAAGCAGAAGGCTGCCCGTGGAAAAACACAGTAGCATCACGTTAAGACATTATTTCGTCTATTGCCATCCACCAACACCCACTTCTGACATCACAGGCCAACGTAAGAAACCAGAAGGCATTGCTTTCAGAGCAGCCCTTCAGGTACCTATCCTCACTTGCGTTTTGTGTGGCTCAGATGTGGAAGTGAAAGGGCAGAGCCGGCTGCAGACATGCAACTGCTCAGAGTCTCAGCAGAGGGCTCCTGTCCCTCTGCCACCATGGCACCCACCCACAGAGGACGGGCAGGCAGAGGGACCAGGCGCTTCCTGCAGCTCCAGCTGCAGCCCTGCAAGACCCGTGCTCCCGTCATTTCGCGGACCAGGCTTGCTTCACGCAATGCCTGGAACGGGGGAAATCAAGGCTTCCTGAAGGCACACCCACTCTTGGGCATAGGAAGAGTAACAGTCAGACTGAAGGCGCAGGACGGGACAACGCAAAAACAAACCAAATATTAATTTTTTAAACTGGTCCACTCTACCTACGTGGTGCTATTCACATCTGCAGTGCTTCCCGGAGCGTAAGCGGTAGGGACATCCGACTCCGTCACCTGCAGCTCTGCCATCTGCTCCCAGCCCCGGTGGGAAAGGACCGCCTGGTGCTGGAGATGTGGTCCGAGTTGCAGAAGCGGCATGAGCAGCATCCTGTGGGGCAACAGGAAGCACGCTGCCCTCCGATGCCACAGTGCCTGACTGCTATTCCAGCAGGCTTCTGCTCTGCTGTCTCTCCTTCAAATCCATGGCCAGTGAGGATGTGGCTGGTCTTTTCCTTCTAACACCAACATTCCACTTCAATCTTCTTGGCCAGAGGAGATAATCCCTTTTGAATTAGGGCAGCAGGAGCAGAGCAACTGCTAAAAACAACGCGGAAGAGGTTGTTACCACAATTTCAAGACAAGAACAACAAAGATACAGTGATTAACGATTACAATCTCGAGAATCAAGAGACTCTCTGGAAAAACTTAGAAAGGAATACAAGGGAACAAAATGTCTTTGGTACGATTTTTGACATAGATCACTGGCAAGTAATGCCTCTCCATCTGACTGAACCCAAGCAGCCTCCCCCTTCTACCTACTAGAATCTCCTCTGGAGCTTTGGGGGATTTCTCCATAGCAGTGCCTTCAGAAATTTCCTCGTGAACCCACGAGTGCTGGCAGCGTCCTCAATGATAGGGCTGATTTTCTGGTCCCTCCCACAGTACCATGTGATCCGTTTGCTCAGCAGCCCTCCCCATCCTTAGTTTAAAGCCTCCCTCACCAAGCTGCCGTCCTACTGATGAAAATACACTCACATCCCTTTAGGGAGGTGGGTCCCAAAACGACACTAATCCGCAAATAGGTCCCCCAGCCACGGAACCGGAGGCCCTGCTACCAGCTCCAGTCCTGCACTCAATGGCTTGCTTGCATCACCAGTGCCCTCCTCTTCAAGCCTGTCCCACGGAAGCACCCAGACCCCCGGGCTCCTGACTACCAGCCGGAGAGCTCTGCAGTCACTTTTGGTGCCATTCACATGCACCCCGGCGGCATCCCCTGTGCCCACCTTTCCTGGTGGCCCCACACAGTGATCCAAACAAGGTATAAGGCTGGGTGCACCTCCACCTCCTCTCCAGCACTTGAGCTACGATGGAGTTGCGAGCCCTTCTGTGAGGCAGGAGCATCCTCTGCTGCAAAGAGTCTCCAGCTTCTGTCCATCACCAGATGTGAGGCTCTGCCATGATGCTGCAGAGAGTGACCTGCAGCTCATAAAAGGCCCCAAGCACTGCAGAGGTGGTCTGTGATGCCCTCAGAGCATTAAACACCAACAGTTATAAACACGGGCAAAAGCAGGTGGTACGGAATTTCATATCACACAGAAGCACCGAAACCAAAGTTTCTAAGCGCGGTGTTACCCAGGAGTCCCAGCAGGCAGAGCTGGTACGATCTAGTATGTGACTACAGAACAAGGCATCAGGCAGTGCTGATGAGATGTGCATTAGGGACAGTTCATGCCTTCGTTGGTACCATTCCAGTGACAGCAGTGTCTACAGTAAGCGCTTCACGTACAAACCTCAATGATTCACACTCCCTCCAGTCGAGTCAGAAGAACAAGACTACGAGGATGTCCTGTATGCAGGCACAGTGCAGATAGAGCTCCTTCTGCAGGCACCAGAGAAAGCTTCCCACCTGCCAATCTATAGCCAATATACACACAAAGCACAGAAAGGCTTTCGTGCTCGACACTTGCAGAGAACAAGTTGACAAGGTTTACATTAATTATGCAAATTCACTCTTCATAGCAATGAGTAAACAATTTATAGAACGAAAATAAAAGAGAAATCCACAGAATCTTCTACTTCTCACGAGCCAGGAAATACAGCAGGCATCCCTTCGTACTCACCACCACAGAGCGTCACCAGTCCCAGCAGTGCCCGTCTCCAGTCCTGCCCCTTTTTGAGTCCGTCTCCCACCTCTGATGTAGCCGTGACCAGACCCTGATCTGCCCCCATTCCGTTTAGCCAGTCCCAATCTTGTCCTGTCCCTGATCCTCCCACTCACCTTGCCCGTGTTCCTGCCCTGTCCTAACCTTACCACTACCTCCACATCTTCCCTAACCCTTTATCCTGTCACTGCCTGTCCCTCTCTTTTTCCACTCGTTCCCCTGTTCCTTACAGATCTCGGAGATCGAGAAACACGAGACAGCGGTTGAAGACTGGAAGCGACAACAGGGTAAAAGCGTGGTTTCTCGAAAAGCGAGTGCACCGCTCCGAAGCACGTCAGCGAGAATGCCGCTTCCGAGCAGTGAGAGCGAATTCCTGCCTCTGCGATGCCAAGAAGGGGGAATTCAGCCTGCCGCTATGCCTCGGACGGGGTTTTTTTTTTCTCTGCATTGCAGGAAGGATCCCTCTCTCGTTGTTCGAATGTCGCTCGGGGCACGTCCATCTGCTTTTTTAGGGAGGGTTCTCCCTGCCACTCTCTTCGTCACGCAGTGGTGTAGTAGTGAAGCCATGCAGATGAACACTGCAACGAGTTGTCGCTCGAAGGTAAGGCATAGAAACCACGTTGCGAAGCCAGCCGTAGAGCATTCTGCATATGTGTACGCCTGGGAACTGAATTGAGCTCCATTCCGATGAGCGGAGACGAACCCGCTACTCGGGGAACAGCAGCCGACTTCTGTAGCACGTTCTCTGTGAGCGAGCATCACGAAATCGCGGCTGAAGACTGGAGGCGGCATGAGGGAACAAGAGCGGGCAGCGAGAGCGTCCGCTCCGGAGCCGTTCAGAGCGAATGACTCTTCCGAGCAGTTGAGAGAGAAATCGTGCCGTTCCGAAGCCGGGAAGGGGCGAATTGAACCTACTGCGGATCCTCGGACAGGGTTTTTTTTCTGCACAGTGCAGGAAAGATCTCTCTCGCCTTGTTCGAATGGGCTCCCTGAGAGCACATCATCTGTCTTGCCTTTTGCCTCCAAAGCTCTGACACCTGTCCCAGTGTGAAGACGGGGACAGCAAGCAGATCTTCCACCTGGGAAGACATCGAGGGAGAGTGGGTTATGGGGTGTTAAGGGAAGCAGGTGGGAGGTCACAGGGTCAGCCAGAAGACAATGCAGACGGCCCTGTGTGCCGGGAATGGCACTATGGTGTTTTTTAAGGGCTAATGGGGGTACGGGGTTCTTATGGAGCTCGAATAGGGAGGTTACGGGGCAGTTAGGGGGAGTTTATGCAGTGGTTATCAGGCGGTTATGGGATGGTTGCAGGGTGGTTATGAGATGGTTGTAAGGATCGCTATGGGGATGTTATGGTGTTGATTTGTGGAATCAAACTCTAACCCACGTAAGCTTATAAGAGCAGATAGATTTCTTTCAGCGCTGCACCACACGCTGGGCGCCAAGGGGACTGTCCTCCTAGCTTGCACACCAGAGAGTGGGGTCCGCATCCACTTATTACCCAGGCCATACGTATTCAGGGGGCCTGGGGGTGGGAGGGGAGAACTGGAGGTTGTGGGGAGGGAGCTTCTAAAGGGACACCAAGGGGTTGCAGTCCGGATCAGACACGGGACTCGGAACGAGGGGACCTGAGGGGACTGGGAACTCTGGGGGTCAGACAGAAGGGACGGGGGCGGAAGAAAATAGGGGGAGAAAATGAGAAGACTGTGAGAATGGGGATCGGAGCGGGAGACGGGCAGACGAGAAACGCGGGGGGTCATAACGGGGAACGCGAACAAAGAGCGACGGAGAAACCGACGGGGGGAACAGGACTGCGGCTACGAGAACGACGGGAGCTAAGGCGGGAACGGGGAGCAGAGCGTAAGCCCGGGGCTCGGACCGAGGGACTCGGGGGACGGTAGGCGACACACTGCGGGGGCGGGGTGGAGGACAAAGAGAAGAAGGTCTCTATTAGTTCTCTATGATGTTTCTGTGGATCTCCCTCTCTCTATATGGTCTCTGTGTGTCCTTATGTGTCCCCTGTGGTGTAACTCTTTGTCGCTATGGGGTCTTTCCGTGTCCCTTTTGGGTCTCTGTGTTCCGTATCTGCACCTGTGGGGTCCATGCGTGTCCCTATGTGTTCCTATGGGGTAACGAAGTGTCCCCTTCAGGGTCTCCCTGTGTCCCTAAGGGAGCACTCTATGACCCTGTGGGGGTACCTCTGTGTCCCTATTTGTCCCTGTCGGGTCTCTGCAAGGCCTCATGGGTCTCTATATATCCCTCTTTATCTTTGTGGGGTCTTTATGTGTTCTCTGTCTGTCTCTGTGTGACCTCCTTTTACCCTACTGGGTGTATCTGTTTCCCTGTGGTGTCCCTGTGGGGTCCCTATGTATCCCTGTGGGGTCCCTATGGGGTCTCACTCTGTCCCTGTCGGGTCCCTCTGTGTCTCTATGTGTCCCTATAGGTCCATGTCGGGTCCCTAATTGGATCCTAATGGGTCTCTCTGGGGTCTCTCTGTGTCTGTATGTATCCCTGTGGGATCTCTCTGTGTTCCTAATGGGGCCTCTACGGGGTCTCCATCTTGTCCCTGTGGGGACTCTCTGTGTTCCTATGGTGTCTCTATGGGATATCTCTGTGTCCCTTTTGGGTCTCTATGTTTCTTTGTGTGTTACTGTGCGCTCCCTATGAGTCCCACAGGTTCCTATGGGGGTCCCTGTGTGTCCCTATGGGGTCTCTATGGGTCCCTTTTGGTCTTTCGGTTTCATTATGGTGTCCCTCTATGTCCCTATCGGCTCCCTGTGGTGTCCCTATGGGGTCCCCATGTGTCCCTTAGGGGTCTCTATGTGTCCCTGTTTATCTCTGTGGGGTCTCTGTGGGGTCTCACTCTGTCCTTATGTTTCCCCATTGGTCGCTGTGGGGTCCCTACCGGCTCTCTCTGTATTCCTAATGGGGCCTCTATGGAGTCTTCATCACGACCCTAGGGGGGTCCCTACGTGTCTCTGTGGAATCTCTATGGGGTCGGTGTCTGTGCTGCATATGTTTCAAGCCACCCAGTGGTTGCCTCCACCATTGTAAGCACATAATGCTGACCACTGCGAGATGGTGGCAAGGTGATATAATCAACCTGCCGTGCCTTCCCCATATTTGTACTTCTGCCGTCGCCCTTCCTCCCACAGAGGTTTCATCCCCTTGGCTTGTTGATGATGGCACGTATTTTCACAGTTATGAATAACCTGTTCAATGGCATCCATAGTTCAGTCCACCCCTCGGTCTCTGGCCCATTTGTATGTTGCATCTCTCCCTTGATGACCTGAGGTCTCATGGGCCCACCGAGCTAGAAATAATACACCCTTGTTCTGCCAGTGCAGGTCTATTTGAGCCACCTCAATTGTGGCAGCTGGGTCTCCCTGATGGTTGTTTTGCTGTTCTTCAGCAGTCCCGACTCTTGGGCACATGAGCATCGACATGGCGCACCTTCACAACCATATTCTTTGTTCGGGCAGCAATGTCCTTCCACAGTTCAGCAGCCCAAATAGGTTTACCCCTTCTTTGCCAATTATTTTGCTCCCACTGCTGTAACCACCCCCATAAGGCATTTGCTACCATCCGTGAGTCAGTGTAAAGATAGAGCCCTGGCCACCTCTCCCGTTCAGCGACATCTAAGGCCAGTTGGACAGCCTTTACCTCTGCAAATTGCCTTGATTCGCCTTTCCCTTCAGTGGCCTCAGCACCTTGTCGTGTGGGGCTCCACACAGCAGATTTCCATCTGCGATGCTTCCCCACAATACGACACGATCCATCTGTGAACAGGGCAGATTTCTTTTCGTTCTCCGGTAGTTCATTGTATGGTGGGGCCTCTTTAGCACGCGATACTTCTTCTCCTGGTGATGTTCCAAACTTTTTACCTTCAGGCCAGTCCATGATCACCTCTAGGATTCCTGGACGGCTGAGGTTCCCCATCCGTGCTCGTTGTGTAATCAGTGCAATCCACTTACTCCAAGTGGCATCAGTAGCATGATGGGTGGAGGGAACCTTTCCCTTGAACATCCAGTTCAACACTGGCAGTCGAGGTGCCAGAAGGAGCTGTGTTTCAGTACCGACTACTTCAGAAGCAGCCCGAACCGCCTCATATGCATATGCATAGCTAAGATCTCCTTCTCAGTTGGAGTGTAGCGCTCTTCAGACCCCCTGTAGGCTCGACGCTAGAATCCCCGGGGTCGGCCTCGGGTCTCTCCTGAGGCTCTTTGCCACAAACTGCAGACCTTTCTCTCCAGTAGCAGTATATAGGTTGTTCTTTATACCCTGTCCCATCCGCACTGGCCCCAGGGCCACAGCACGGGCTATCTCCTGTTTAATCTGCTCAAAAGCCTGCTGCTGCTCAGGACCCCATGTAAACTCATTTCTCATTCGCGTCACATAATAAAGGGGGCTTACAATGAGGCTGTAGTTTGGAACATCCATTCTCCAATAGCCCACTGCACCCAGAAAAGATTATGTCTCTCTTTTGCTAGTGGGTGGAGATATGGAAGTGATTTTGTCGATCACATCTGTCGGGATGTGACGCCGGCCATCTTGTCATTTTATGCCTAGGAACTGGATTTCCTGGGCAGGTCCTTCCACTTTGCTTCGCTTCATAGCGAAACCAGCACAGAGAAGGATCTGGATTATTCGCTCCCCTTTCGTAAAGACATCTTCTGCTGTATCGCCCCACACAATGATGTCATCAATGTACTGTAGGTGTACAGGAGCACTGCCCTGTTCCAATACAGTTTGGATCAACCCACGGCAAATGGTTTCCACCCCGGAGTTAACGATTCCAGGTATACTGAATGCCCCTCCAAGTGAAAGCAAACTGTGGCTTACATTCTTTGGCCAAAGGGATGGAAAAGAAGGCATTAGCAATGTCAGTGGTGGCATGCCATTTGGCTGCTTGTGACTCCAGTTCATACTGGAGTTCTAACATGTGCGGCACAGCAGCACTCAGTGGGGGTGTGACTTCATTCAGGCCACGGTAGTCCACCGTCAGCCTCCATTCTCCACTGGCTTTACACACTGGCCATATGGGGCTGTTAAAAGGCGAGTGAGTTTTGCTGATCACTCCCCGACTCTCCAGTTGACGAATCGACTTATGAATGGGGAGCAAAGAATCCCTGTTGGTGCGGTACTGCCGCCTGTGCACCGCTTTTGTGGCAATCGGTACCTGTTGCTCTTTTACTCGCTGCAGCCCCACAACAGACGGATCTTCTCACAGGCCAGGCAAAACAGACAGCTGCTTAACACCTTCTGTGTCTACAGCAGCTATTCCAAAGGCCCATCGATACTCCTTAGGATCCTTGAAATGCCCCCTTCTGAGATAATCAATACCTAGTATACATGGAGCCCCTGGGCCCGTCCCAATAGGATGTTTCTGCCAGTCCTTACCAGTGAGGCTTATCTCAGCCTCCAACACAGTCAATTCTTGAGAGCCCCCGGTCACTCCAGAAATATGGATTGATTCTCTCCCTTCATGACTCGAGGGCATCAGAGTGCACTGTGCACCAGTGTCCACCAGGGCCTTATATTTCAGTGGTTCTCATGTGCCAGGCCATCGAATCCACACAGTCCAATATACTCTGTTATCCCTTTCCCCCCCCGACTGAGGGCAGGGACCCTCTATTCATTACCTGTGGTCACTGGAGCAACTGCACTGGTGGTTGATTTGTCTTGTAATCTTTCACCTGGGCTCTCAGCACAGGAGTAGTTTGACAGTGCCGCTTCCTCATGTCTTCTCCGTGGTCACGTAGTAATACCATAAGGCAATTCGCGGTGTATTATCCCTTACTTGAGCCGGAGACCGTTTGCCTCTAACAGCTGAGATTTTTGATGGTGCACGTGAGAAGGCCTGCAGCAAGCAGTGGGAGGCTCTGTGCCGTCACGCTGCGTTGCACCAAGGGGATTCCAGCTGGTGCCATTTCAGTGCATGCAATGTAGCTCTGAGTTAACATCAAAGCAGCAGCTGATATTCAGATTGCTGATCACATCCTAGAGGCAGAGAAAAGGGTCCGGTTTTACTGCAAAACGTGTTTTACGAGATTAAGGTCTCAACAGCAACTTTTCTCTCACTCAAACACCTCTGTTCTTCAGTAATTTAATACCAGCTGTACTTTCCTTCTGGACTTTCATGTAATCTCTGTCAGGAAATGATTTGGTCTGTTTTCCCACTTTAAGTTAGGTGCGTGTAGGTGTTTTGCTTGAGGATTAACACTCGTGTCTGGAACACAGTCATATATATATATAAAGTTATTGCAGCACTTTGCAGTTTTAGGATACCTCTAGCCTCCCGAATTGGAGCTCTGAGCTCTGCTCTCAGCACTTGCAAGATTTGAAGCATTTGAACAAGATGCATTTGTTTGGAGCTGCAAACAAATACTTCAGCTTCTGCGAACAGTGCCTGACCTTCTCTTGGGGGATGAACGAGTAAAGCTCGTGGGCTTTACTCGTGGGCATCCCAGAAAACAGCAGGAGAGCAGGACAGAAGCAGACAGCCTGGCCAGATGTTGCTGGAAGGATGTCTTTTCGGACAGCAGAGAACGAAATCCTTTATCTTCACCTGTAGGAGTAGTTTAGAAGCAGGCTGAGCGTGAAGATTCAGAATTTCTGTGCACAGTGGTCTTCACACGATGTTATGGTTGCTGCAGGCTGTTCAATTACCCTGACCTGGGGGGTCCACAGATTTTCTATGAGCCATTGCTGCAACAGAGCCTGTCTGTCTCTCTGTCTCACGACGTTGCGTTGTTCCCATCAGTTCTCCATATGAAGGGGTCTCGGACTTTGTCCCACGCAAGCTCTTCATTTGTATTTTCTGCTGGGTGCCCGAGGAAAGCCTCAGCAAGGGTCTGAAGCAGCAGAGTGCTGTGAAGTGGTTTGCTAGCCTGATGACAGCGAGCTGCTGGCCTGGCAGCTGACTTGCTTCTCTATGTCTTCCTTCGACTTTTACCTGTGCTGGAGCTCACGCTGCCATCCCGTTCCATGTGAGCAGCTCCGTGGGGTGGCTGTACATTCGCTCTGATGGGCGTCCCTTCTAGAAAGACAGAAAGGATGAGTACGGAGTGATTTCCTTGCGCATCGCAAAGGAGCAGCTGCTAGTAAAAAAGTAGAAGGGAAGTGCTTGGTAAGAGCTTCTGTAGTTACCCCTCTTGACCAGCTTCTCTGAATTTCACTATGAGCAGTGAACCCTCTCCTGGCCCTGCGCTCTTTTCCAGCACCTCTGCTGAGTGCTCCCGCTTGTGCCTCGTTTACAAACAGTGCTGTGCAGCCCATGAAGAGTCACAGTCCAAGCCTGTACGACGCCGTGCTGGTAGCATCAATTGGGCCAGCGTGATTATAAAATGATCGCATGGAATGCGGAGTATTGACCAACTGCTACAGAGAAGAAACAGCAAATATCGGACGACGATGCCAAGAACCTATAAAGATACAACATGAACCTGAGGCAGTCACGACGTCGAAAAGGATTACTTTATGATCTGTTTTTCACTTCCTTACTGATCACCACACTCTTAAAAAAAACTAGCAGAGAATAGCATAATACACACACATAACAAAAAAGAATCACCTTGGATTGATGAGGAAGACTAAGCATTATCAAGTTGAAGTATGTCACTTAGTTGCCAGCTAAACTCCGCAGTACAGTTGCAAGGCTGAAACTGTTTTCTCTGGTAATGCTCAGATGTCTGCTGCAACTAGCTAACAATCACACCTCTGCTGTTAATGAAAGCTGAGCAAGGAACATAAAGAAAACATAGCAAAAAAGGCACTTCATTGTCAAGAGTTCTTACTTCTAGTAATGAGATTACACCTAGCATTTCAACAACTCAGTCACGTTCTCCTGTGATGAAAAGCCTTTCCATGGAAGCAGAAGGCTGCCCGTGGAAAAACACAGTAGCATCACGTTAAGACATTATTTCGTCTATTGCCATCCACCAACACCCACTTCTGACATCACAGGCCAACGTAAGAAACCAGAAGGCATTGCTTTCAGAGCAGCCCTTCAGGTACCTATCCTCACTTGCGTTTTGTGTGGCTCAGATGTGGAAGTGAAAGGGCAGAGCCGGCTGCAGACATGCAACTGCTCAGAGTCTCAGCAGAGGGCTCCCGTCCCTCTGCCACCATGGCACCCACCCACAGAGGACGGGCAGGCAGAGGGACCAGGCGCTTCCTGCAGCTCCAGCTGCAGCCCTGCAAGACCCGTGCTCCCGTCATTTCGCGGACCAGGCTTGCTTCACGCAATGCCTGGAACGGGGGAAATCAAGGCTTCCTGAAGGCACACCCACTCTTGGGCATAGGAAGAGTAACAGTCAGACTGAAGGCGCAGGACGGGACAACGCAAAAACAAACCAAATATTAATTTTTTAAACTGGTCCACTCTACCTACGTGGTGCTATTCACATCTGCAGTGCTTCCCGGAGCGTAAGCGGTAGGGACATCCGACTCCGTCACCTGCAGCTCTGCCATCTGCTCCCAGCCCCGGTGGGAAAGGACCGCCTGGTGCTGGAGATGTGGTCCGAGTTGCAGAAGCGGCATGAGCAGCATCCTGTGGGGCAACAGGAAGCACGCTGCCCTCCGATGCCACAGTGCCTGACTGCTATTCCAGCAGGCTTCTGCTCTGCTGTCTCTCCTTCAAATCCATGGCCAGTGAGGATGTGGCTGGTCTTTTCCTTCTAACACCAACATTCCACTTCAATCTTCTTGGCCAGAGGAGATAATCCCTTTTGAATTAGGGCAGCAGGAGCAGAGCAACTGCTAAAAACAACGCGGAAGAGGTTGTTACCACAATTTCAAGACAAGAACAACAAAGATACAGTGATTAACGATTACAATCTCGAGAATCAAGAGACTCTCTGGAAAAACTTAGAAAGGAATACAAGGGAACAAAATGTCTTTGGTACGATTTTTGACATAGATCACTGGCAAGTAATGCCTCTCCATCTGACTGAACCCAAGCAGCCTCCCCCTTCTACCTACTAGAATCTCCTCTGGAGCTTTGGGGGATTTCTCCATAGCAGTGCCTTCAGAAATTTCCTCGTGAACCCACGAGTGCTGGCAGCGTCCTCAATGATAGGGCTGATTTTCTGGTCCCTCCCACAGTACCATGTGATCCGTTTGCTCAGCAGCCCTCCCATCCTTAGTTTAAAGCCTCCCTCACCAAGCTGCCGTCCTACTGATGAAAATACACTCACATCCCTTTAGGGAGGTGGGTCCCAAAACGACACTAATCCGCAAATAGGTCCCCCAGCCACGGAACCGGAGGCCCTGCTACCAGCTCCAGTCCTGCACTCAATGGCTTGCTTGCATCACCAGTGCCCTCCTCTTCAAGCCTGTCCCACGGAAGCACCCAGACCCCCGGGCTCCTGACTACCAGCCGGAGAGCTCTGCAGTCACTTTTGGTGCCATTCACATGCACCCCGGCGGCATCCCCTGTGCCCACCTTTCCTGGTGGCCCCACACAGTGATCCAAACAAGGTATAAGGCTGGGTGCACCTCCACCTCCTCTCCAGCACTTGAGCTACGATGGAGTTGCGAGCCCTTCTGTGAGGCAGGAGCATCCTCTGCTGCAAAGAGTCTCCAGCTTCTGTCCATCACCAGATGTGAGGCTCTGCCATGATGCTGCAGAGAGTGACCTGCAGCTCATAAAAGGCCCCAAGCACTGCAGAGGTGGTCTGTGATGCCCTCAGAGCATTAAACACCAACAGTTATAAACACGGGCAAAAGCAGGTGGTACGGAATTTCATATCACACAGAAGCACCGAAACCAAAGTTTCTAAGCGCGGTGTTACCCAGGAGTCCCAGCAGGCAGAGCTGGTACGATCTAGTATGTGACTACAGAACAAGGCATCAGGCAGTGCTGATGAGATGTGCATTAGGGACAGTTCATGCCTTCGCTGGTACCATTCCAGTGACAGCAGTGTCTACAGTAAGCGCTTCACGTACAAACCTCAATGATTCACACTCCCTCCAGTCGAGTCAGAAGAACAAGACTACGAGGATGTCCTGTATGCAGGCACAGTGCAGATAGAGCTCCTTCTGCAGGCACCAGAGAAAGCTTCCCCACCTGCCAATCTATAGCCAATATACACACAAAGCACAGAAAGGCTTTTCGTGCTCGACACTTGCAGAGAACAAGTTGACAAGGTTTACATTAATTATGCAAATTCACTCTTCATAGCAATGAGTAAACAATTTATAGAACGAAAATAAAGAGAAATCCACAGAATCTTCTACTTCTCACGAGCCAGGAAATACAGCAGGCATCCCTTCGTACTCACCACCACAGAGCGTCACCAGTCCCAGCAGTGCCCGTCTCCAGTCCTGCCCCTTTTTGAGTCCGTCTCCCACCTCTGATGTAGCCGTGACCAGACCCTGATCTGCCCCCATTCCGTTTAGCCAGTCCCAATCTTGTCCTGTCCCTGATCCTCCCACTCACCTTGCCCGTGTTCCTGCCCTGTCCTAACCTTACCACTACCTCCACATCTTCCCTAACCCTTTATCCTGTCACTGCCTGTCCCTCTCTTTTTCCACTCGTTCCCCTGTTCTTACAGATCTCGGAGATCGAGAAACACGAGACAGCGGTTGAAGACTGGAAGCGACAACAGGGTAAAAGCGTGGTTTCTCGAAAAGCGAGTGCACCCGCTCCGAAGCACGTCAGCGAGAATGCCGCTTCCGAGCAGTGAGAGCGAATTCCTGCCTCTGCGATGCCAAGAAGGGGGGAATTCAGCCTGCCGCTATGCCTCGGACGGGGTTTTTTTTTCTCTGCATTGCAGGAAGGATCCCTCTCTCGTTGTTCGAATGTCGCTCGGGGCACGTCCATCTGCTTTTTTAGGGAGGGTTCTCCCTGCCACTCTCTTCGTCACGCAGTGGTGTAGTAGTGAAGCCATGCAGATGAACACTGCAACGAGTTGTCGCTCGAAGGTAAGGCATAGAAACCACGTTGCAAGCCAGCCGTAGAGCATTCTGCATATGTGTACGCCTGGGGAACTGAATTGAGCTCCATTCCGATGAGCGGAGACGAACCCGCTACTCGGGGAACAGCAGCCGACTTCTGTAGCACGTTCTCTGTGAGCGAGCATCACGAAATCGCGGCTGAAGACTGGAGGCGGCATGAGGGAACAAGAGCGGGCAGCGAGAGCGTCCGCTCCGGAGCCGTTCAGAGCGAATGACTCTTCCGAGCAGTGAGAGAGAAATCGTGCCGTTCCGAAGCCGGGAAGGGGCGAATTGAACCTACTGCGGATCCTCGGACAGGGTTTTTTTTCTGCACAGTGCAGGAAAGATCTCTCTCGCCTTGTTCGAATGGGCTCCCTGAGAGCACATCATCTGTCTTGCCTTTTGCCTCCAAAGCTCTGACACCTGTCCCAGTGTGAAGACGGGGACAGCAAGCAGATCTTCCACCTGGGAAGACATCGAGGGAGAGTGGGTTATGGGGTGTTAAGGGAAGCAGGTGGGAGGTCACAGGGTCAGCCAGAAGACAATGCAGACGGCCCTGTGTGCCGGGAATGGCACTATGGTGTTTTTAAGGGCTAATGGGGGTACGGGGTTCTTATGGAGCTCGAATAGGGAGGTTACGGGGCAGTTAGGGGGAGTTTATGCAGTGGTTATCAGGCGGTTATGGGATGGTTGCAGGGTGGTTATGAGATGGTTGTAAGGATCGCATGGGGATGTTATGGTGTTGATTTGTGGAATCAAACTCTAACCCACGTAAGCTTATAAGAGCAGATAGATTTCTTTCAGCGCTGCACCACACGCTGGGCGCCAAGGGGACTGCTCCTCCTAGCTTGCACACCAGAGAGTGGGGTCCGCATCCACTTATTACCCAGGCCATACGTATTCAGGGGGCCTGGGGGTGGGAGGGGAGAACTGGAGGTTGTGGGGAGGGAGCTTCTAAAGGGACACCAAGGGGTTGCAGTCCGGATCAGAACACGGGACTCGGAACGAGGGGACCTGAGGGGACTGGGAACTCTGGGGGTCAGACAGAAGGGACGGGGGCGGAAGAAAATAGGGGAGAAAATGAGAAGACTGTGAGAAACCGCGGGGGTCATAGCGGGGAACGCGAACAAAGAGCGACGGAGAAACCGACGGGGGGAACAGGACTGCGGCTACGAGAACTATGGGAGCTAAGGCGGGAACGGGGAGCAAGAGCGTAAGCCCGGGGCTCGGACCGAGGGACTCGGGGGACGGTAGGCGACACGCTGCGGGGGCGGGGTGGAGGACAAAGAGAAGAAGGTCTCTATTAGGTTCTCTATGATGTTTCTGTGGATCTCCCTCTCTCTATATGGTCTCTGTGTGTCCTTATGTGTCCCTGTGGTGTAACTCTTTGTCGCTATGGGGTCTTTCCGTGTCCCTTTTGGGTCTCTGTGTTTCCGTATCTGCACCTGTGGGGTCCATGCGTGTCCCTATGTGTTCCTATGGGGTAACGAAGTGTCCCTTCAGGGTCTCCCTGTGTCCCTAAGGGAGCACTCTATGACCCTGTGGGGGTACCTCTGTGTCCCTATTTGTCCCTGTCGGGTCTCTGCAAGGCCTCAATGGGGTCTCTATATATCCCTCTTTATCTTTGTGGGGTCTTTATGTGTTCTCTGTCTGTCTCTGTGTGACCTCCTTTTACCCTACTGGGTGTATCTGTTTCCCTGTGGTGTCCCTGTGGGGTCCCTATGTATCCCTGTGGGGTCCCTATGGGGTCTCACTCTGTCCCTGTCGGGTCCCTCTGTGTCTCTATGTGTCCCTATAGGTCCATGTCGGGTCCCTAATTGGATCCTAATGGGTCTCTCTGGGGTCTCTCTGTGTCTGTATGTATCCCTGTGGGATCTCTCTGTGTTCCTAATGGGGCCTCTACGGGGTCTCCATCTTGTCCCTGTGGGGACTCTCTGTGTTCCTATGGTGTCTCTATGGGATATCTCTGTGTCCCTTTTGGGTCTCTATGTTTCTTTGTGTGTTACTGTGCGCTCCCTATGAGTCCCACAGGTTCCCTATGGGGTCCCTGTGTGTCCCTATGGGGTCTCTATGGGGTCCCTTTTGGTCTTTCGGTTTCATTATGGTGTCCCTCTATGTCCCTATCGGCTCCCTGTGGTGTCCCTATGGGGTCCCCATGTGTCCCTTAGGGGTCTCTATGTGTCCCTGTTTATCTCTGTGGGGTCTCTGTGGGGTCTCACTCTGTCCTTATGTTTCCCCATTGGTCGCTGTGGGGTCCCTACCGGCTCTCTCTGTATTCCTAATGGGGCCTCTATGGAGTCTTCATCACGACCCTAGGGGGTCCCTACGTGTCTCTGTGGAATCTCTATGGGGTCGGTGTCTGTGCTGCATATGTTTCAAGCCACCCAGTGGTTGCCTCCACCATTGTAAGCACATAATGCTGACCACTGCGAGATGGTGGCAAGGTGATATAATCAACCTGCCGTGCCTCCCCATATTTGTACTTCTGCCGTCGCCCTTCCTCCCACAGAGGTTTCATCCCCTTGGCTTGTTTGATGATGGCACGTATTTCACAGTTATGAATAACCTGTGCAATGGCATCCATAGTTCAGTCCACCCCTCGGTCTCTGGCCCATTTGTATGTTGCATCTCTCCCTTGATGACCTGAGGTCTCATGGGCCCACCGAGCTAGAAATAATACACCCTTGTTCTGCCAGTGCAGGTCTATTTGAGCCACCTCAATTGTGGCAGCTGGGTCTCCCTGATGGTTGTTTTGCTGTTCTTCAGCAGCCCGACTCTTGGGCACATGAGCATCGACATGGCGCACCTTCACAACCATATTCTTTGTTCGGGCAGCAATGTCCTTCCACAGTTCAGCAGCCCAAATAGGTTTACCCCTTCTTTGCCAATTATTTTGCTCCCACTGCTGTAACCACCCCCATAAGGCATTTGCTACCATCCGTGAGTCAGTGTAAAGATAGAGCCCTGGCCACCTCTCCCGTTCAGCGACATCTAAGGCCAGTTGGACAGCCTTTACCTCTGCAAATTGCCTTGATTCGCCTTTCCCTTCAGTGGCCTCAGCACCTTGTCGTGTGGGGCTCCACACAGCAGATTTCCATCTGCGATGCTTCCCCACAATACGACACGATCCATCTGTGAACAGGGCAGATTTCTTTTCGTTCTCCGGTAGTTCATTGTATGGTGGGGCCTCTTTAGCACGCGATACTTCTTCTCCTGGTGATGTTCCAAACTTTTTACCTTCAGGCCAGTCCATGATCACCTCTAGGATTCCTGGACGGCTGAGGTTCCCCATCCGTGCTCGTTGTGTAATCAGTGCAATCCACTTACTCCAAGTGGCATCAGTAGCATGATGGGTGGAGGGAACCTTTCCCTTGAACATCCAGTTCAACACTGGCAGTCGAGGTGCCAGAAGGAGCTGTGTTTCAGTACCGACTACTTCAGAAGCAGCCCGAACCGCCTCATATGCATATGCATAGCTAAGATCTCCTTCTCAGTTGGAGTGTAGCGCTCTTCAGACCCCCTGTAGGCTCGACGCTAGAATCCCCGGGGTCGGCCTCGGGTCTCTCCTGAGGCTCTTTGCCACAAACTGCAGACCTTTCTCTCCAGTAGCAGTATATAGGTTGTTCTTTATACCCTGTCCCATCCGCACTGGCCCCAGGGCCACAGCACAGGCTATCTCCTGTTTAATCTGCTCAAAAGCCTGCTGCTGCTCAGGACCCCATGTAAACTCATTTCTCATTCGCGTCACATAATAAAGGGGGCTTACAATGAGGCTGTAGTTTGGAACATCCATTCTCCAATAGCCCACTGCACCCAGAAAAGATTATGTCTCTCTTTTGCTAGTGGGTGGAGATATGGAAGTGATTTTGTCGATCACATCTGTCGGGATGTGACGCCGGCCATCTTGTCATTTTATGCCTAGGAACTGGATTTCCTGGGCAGGTCCTTCCACTTTGCTTCGCTTCATAGCGAAACCAGCACAGAGAAGGATCTGGATTATTCGCTCCCCTTTCGTAAAGACATCTTCTGCTGTATCGCCCCACACAATGATGTCATCAATGTACTGTAGGTGTACAGGAGCACTGCCCTGTTCCAATACAGTTTGGATCAACCCACGGCAAATGGTTTCCACCCCGGAGTTAACGATTCCAGGTATACTGAATGCCCCTCCAAGTGAAAGCAAACTGTGGCTTACATTCTTTGGCCAAAGGGATGGAAAAGAAGGCATTAGCAATGTCAGTGGTGGCATGCCATTTGGCTGCTTGTGACTCCAGTTCATACTGGAGTTCTAACATGTGCGGCACAGCAGCACTCAGTGGGGGTGTGACTTCATTCAGGCCACGGTAGTCCACCGTCAGCCTCCATTCTCCACTGGCTTTACACACTGGCCATATGGGGCTGTTAAAAGGCGAGTGAGTTTTGCTGATCACTCCCCGACTCTCCAGTTGACGAATCGACTTATGAATGGGGAGCAAAGAATCCCTGTTGGTGCGGTACTGCCGCCTGTGCACCGCTTTTGTGGCAATCGGTACCTGTTGCTCTTTTACTCGCTGCAGCCCCACAACAGACGGATCTTCTCACAGGCCAGGCAAAACAGACAGCTGCTTAACACCTTCTGTGTCTACAGCAGCTATTCCAAAGGCCCATCGATACTCCTTAGGATCCTTGAAATGCCCCCTTCTGAGATAATCAATACCTAGTATACATGGAGCCCCTGGGCCCGTCCCAATAGGATGTTTCTGCCAGTCCTTACCAGTGAGGCTTATCTCAGCCTCCAACACAGTCAATTCTTGAGAGCCCCCGGTCACTCCAGAAATATGGATTGATTCTCTCCCTTCATGACTCGAGGGCATCAGAGTGCACTGTGCACCAGTGTCCACCAGGGCCTTATATTTCAGTGGTTCTCATGTGCCAGGCCATCGAATCCACACAGTCCAATATACTCTGTTATCCCTTTCCCCCCCCGACTGAGGGCAGGGACCCTCTATTCATTACCTGTGGTCACTGGAGCAACTGCACTGGTGGTTGATTTGTCTTGTAATCTTTCACCTGGGCTCTCAGCACAGGAGTAGTTTGACAGTGCCGCTTCCTCATGTCTTCTCCGTGGTCACGTAGTAATACCATAAGGCAATTCGCGGTGTATTATCCCTTACTTGAGCCGGAGACCGTTTGCCTCTAACAGCTGAGATTTTTGATGGTGCACGTGAGAAGGCCTGCAGCAAGCAGTGGGAGGCTCTGTGCCGTCACGCTGCGTTGCACCAAGGGGATTCCAGCTGGTGCCATTTCAGTGCATGCAATGTAGCTCTGAGTTAACATCAAAGCAGCAGCTGATATTCAGATTGCTGATCACATCCTAGAGGCAGAGAAAAGGGTCCGGTTTTACTGCAAAACCTGTTTTACGAGATTAAGGTCTCAACAGCAACTTTTCTCTCACTCAAACACCTCTGTTCTTCAGTAATTTAATACCAGCTGTACTTTCCTTCTGGACTTTCATGTAATCTCTGTCAGGAAATGATTTGGTCTGTTTTCCCACTTTAAGTTAGGTGCGTGTAGGTGTTTTGCTTGAGGATTAACACTCGTGTCTGGAACACAGTCATATATATATATAAAGTTATTGCAGCACTTTGCAGTTTTAGGATACCTCTAGCCTCCCGAATTGGAGCTCTGAGCTCTGCTCTCAGCACTTGCAAGATTTGAAGCATTTGAACAAGATGCATTTGTTTGGAGCTGCAAACAAATACTTCAGCTTCTGCGAACAGTGCCTGACCTTCTCTTGGGGGATGAACGAGTAAAGCTCGTGGGCTTTACTCGTGGGCATCCCAGAAAACAGCAGGAGAGCAGGACAGAAGCAGACAGCCTGGCCAGATGTTGCTGGAAGGATGTCTTTTCGGACAGCAGAGAACGAAATCCTTTATCTTCACCTGTAGGAGTAGTTTAGAAGCAGGCTGAGCGTGAAGATTCAGAATTTCTGTGCACAGTGGTCTTCACACGATGTTATGGTTGCTGCAGGCTGTTCAATTACCCTGACCTGGGGGGTCCACAGATTTTCTATGAGCCATTGCTGCAACAGAGCCTGTCTGTCTCTCTGTCTCACGACGTTGCGTTGTTCCCATCAGTTCTCCATATGAAGGGGTCTCGGACTTTGTCCCACGCAATCTCTTCATTTGTATTTTCTGCTGGGTGCCCGAGGAAAGCCTCAGCAAGGGTCTGAAGCAGCAGAGTGCTGTGAAGTGGTTTGCTAGCCTGATGACAGCGAGCTGCTGGCCTGGCAGCTGACTTGCTTCTCTATGTCTTCCTTCGACTTTTACCTGTGCTGGAGCTCACGCTGCCATCCCGTTCCATGTGAGCAGCTCCGTGGGGTGGCTGTACATTCGCTCTGATGGGCGTCCCTTCTAGAAAGACAGAAAGGATGAGTACGGAGTGATTTCCTTGCGCATCGCAAAGGAGCAGCTGCTAGTAAAAAAGTAGAAGGGAAGTGCTTGGTAAGAGCTTCTGTAGTTACCCCTCTTGACCAGCTTCTCTGAATTTCACTATGAGCAGTGAACCCTCTCCTGGCCCTGCGCTCTTTTCCAGCACCTCTGCTGAGTGCTCCCGCTTGTGCCTCGTTTACAAACAGTGCTGTGCAGCCCATGAAGAGTCACAGTCCAAGCCTGTACGACGCCGTGCTGGTAGCATCAATTGGGCCAGCGTGATTATAAAATGATCGCATGGAATGCGGAGTATTGACCAACTGCTACAGAGAAGAAACAGCAAATATCGGACGACGATGCCAAGAACCTATAAAGATACAACATGAACCTGAGGCAGTCACGACGTCGAAAAGGATTACTTTATGATCTGTTTTTCACTTCCTTACTGATCACCACACTCTTAAAAAAAACTAGCAGAGAATAGCATAATACACACACATAACAAAAAAGAATCACCTTGGATTGATGAGGAAGACTAAGCATTATCAAGTTGAAGTATGTCACTTAGTTGCCAGCTAAACTCCGCAGTACAGTTGCAAGGCTGAAACTGTTTTCTCTGGTAATGCTCAGATGTCTGCTGCAACTAGCTAACAATCACACCTCTGCTGTTAATGAAAGCTGAGCAAGGAACATAAAGAAAACATAGCAAAAAAGGCACTTCATTGTCAAGAGTTCTTACTTCTAGTAATGAGATTACACCTAGCATTTCAACAACTCAGTCACGTTCTCCTGTGATGAAAAGCCTTTCCATGGAAGCAGAAGGCTGCCCGTGGAAAAACACAGTAGCATCACGTTAAGACATTATTTCGTCTATTGCCATCCACCAACACCCACTTCTGACATCACAGGCCAACGTAAGAAACCAGAAGGCATTGCTTTCAGAGCAGCCCTTCAGGTACCTATCCTCACTTGCGTTTTGTGTGGCTCAGATGTGGAAGTGAAAGGGCAGAGCCGGCTGCAGACATGCAACTGCTCAGAGTCTCAGCAGAGGGCTCCCGTCCCTCTGCCACCATGGCACCCACCCACAGAGGACGGGCAGGCAGAGGGACCAGGCGCTTCCTGCAGCTCCAGCTGCAGCCCTGCAAGACCCGTGCTCCCGTCATTTCGCGGACCAGGCTTGCTTCACGCAATGCCTGGAACGGGGGAAATCAAGGCTTCCTGAAGGCACACCCACTCTTGGGCATAGGAAGAGTAACAGTCAGACTGAAGGCGCAGGACGGGACAACGCAAAAACAAACCAAATATTAATTTTTTAAACTGGTCCACTCTACCTACGTGGTGCTATTCACATCTGCAGTGCTTCCCGGAGCGTAAGCGGTAGGGACATCCGACTCCGTCACCTGCAGCTCTGCCATCTGCTCCCAGCCCCGGTGGGAAAGGACCGCCTGGTGCTGGAGATGTGGTCCGAGTTGCAGAAGCGGCATGAGCAGCATCCTGTGGGGCAACAGGAAGCACGCTGCCCTCCGATGCCACAGTGCCTGACTGCTATTCCAGCAGGCTTCTGCTCTGCTGTCTCTCCTTCAAATCCATGGCCAGTGAGGATGTGGCTGGTCTTTTCCTTCTAACACCAACATTCCACTTCAATCTTCTTGGCCAGAGGAGATAATCCCTTTTGAATTAGGGCAGCAGGAGCAGAGCAACTGCTAAAAACAACGCGGAAGAGGTTGTTACCACAATTTCAAGACAAGAACAACAAAGATACAGTGATTAACGATTACAATCTCGAGAATCAAGAGACTCTCTGGAAAAACTTAGAAAGGAATACAAGGGAACAAAATGTCTTTGGTACGATTTTTGACATAGATCACTGGCAAGTAATGCCTCTCCATCTGACTGAACCCAAGCAGCCTCCCCCTTCTACCTACTAGAATCTCCTCTGGAGCTTTGGGGGATTTCTCCATAGCAGTGCCTTCAGAAATTTCCTCGTGAACCCACGAGTGCTGGCAGCGTCCTCAATGATAGGGCTGATTTTCTGGTCCCTCCCACAGTACCATGTGATCCGTTTGCTCAGCAGCCCTCCCCATCCTTAGTTTAAAGCCTCCCTCACCAAGCTGCCGTCCTACTGATGAAAATACACTCACATCCCTTTAGGGAGGTGGGTCCCAAAACGACACTAATCCGCAAATAGGTCCCCCAGCCACGGAACCGGAGGCCCTGCTACCAGCTCCAGTCCTGCACTCAATGGCTTGCTTGCATCACCAGTGCCCTCCTCTTCAAGCCTGTCCCACGGAAGCACCCAGACCCCCGGGCTCCTGACTACCAGCCGGAGAGCTCTGCAGTCACTTTTGGTGCCATTCACATGCACCCCGGCGGCATCCCCTGTGCCCACCTTTCCTGGTGGCCCCACACAGTGATCCAAACAAGGTATAAGGCTGGGTGCACCTCCACCTCCTCTCCAGCACTTGAGCTACGATGGAGTTGCGAGCCCTTCTGTGAGGCAGGAGCATCCTCTGCTGCAAAGAGTCTCCAGCTTCTGTCCATCACCAGATGTGAGGCTCTGCCATGATGCTGCAGAGAGTGACCTGCAGCTCATAAAAGGCCCCAAGCACTGCAGAGGTGGTCTGTGATGCCCTCAGAGCATTAAACACCAACAGTTATAAACACTTGCAAAAGCAGGTGGTACGGAATTTCATATCACACAGAAGCACCGAAACCAAAGTTTCTAAGCGCGGTGTTACCCAGGAGTCCCAGCAGGCAGAGCTGGTACGATCTAGTATGTGACTACAGAACAAGGCATCAGGCAGTGCTGATGAGATGTGCATTAGGGACAGTTCATGCCTTCGTTGGTACCATTCCAGTGACAGCAGTGTCTACAGTAAGCGCTTCACGTACAAACCTCAATGATTCACACTCCGTCCAGTCGAGTCAGAAGAACAAGACTACGAGGATGTCCTGTATGCAGGCACAGTGCAGATAGAGCTCCTTCTGCAGGCACCAGAGAAAGCTTCCCCACCTGCCAATCTATAGCCAATATACACACAAAGCACAGAAAGGCTTTTCGTGCTCGACACTTGCAGAGAACAAGTTGACAAGGTTTACATTAATTATGCAAATTCACTCTTCATAGCAATGAGTAAACAATTTATAGAACGAAAATAAAGAGAAATCCACAGAATCTTCTACTTCTCACGAGCCAGGAAATACAGCAGGCATCCCTTCGTACTCACCACCACAGAGCGTCACCAGTCCCAGCAGTGCCCGTCTCCAGTCCTGCCCCTTTTTGAGTCCGTCTCCCACCTCTGATGTAGCCGTGACCAGACCCTGATCTGCCCCCATTCCGTTTAGCCAGTCCCAATCTTGTCCTGTCCCTGATCCTCCCACTCACCTTGCCCGTGTTCCTGCCCTGTCCTAACCTTACCACTACCTCCACATCTTCCCTAACCCTTTATCCTGTCACTGCCTGTCCCTCTCTTTTTCCACTCGTTCCCCTGTTCTTACAGATCTCGGAGATCGAGAAACACGAGACAGCGGTTGAAGACTGGAAGCGACAACAGGGTAAAAGCGTGGTTTCTCGAAAAGCGAGTGCACCCGCTCCGAAGCACGTCAGCGAGAATGCCGCTTCCGAGCAGTGAGAGCGAATTCCTGCCTCTGCGATGCCAAGAAGGGGGGAATTCAGCCTGCCGCTATGCCTCGGACGGGGTTTTTTTTTCTCTGCATTGCAGGAAGGATCCCTCTCTCGTTGTTCGAATGTCGCTCGGGGCACGTCCATCTGCTTTTTTAGGGAGGGTTCTCCCTGCCACTCTCTTCGTCACGCAGTGGTGTAGTAGTGAAGCCATGCAGATGAACACTGCAACGAGTTGTCGCTCGAAGGTAAGGCATAGAAACCACGTTGCAAGCCAGCCGTAGAGCATTCTGCATATGTGTACGCCTGGGGAACTGAATTGAGCTCCATTCCGATGAGCGGAGACGAACCCGCTACTCGGGGAACAGCAGCCGACTTCTGTAGCACGTTCTCTGTGAGCGAGCATCACGAAATCGCGGCTGAAGACTGGAGGCGGCATGAGGGAACAAGAGCGGGCAGCGAGAGCGTCCGCTCCGGAGCCGTTCAGAGCGAATGACTCTTCCGAGCAGTGAGAGAGAAATCGTGCCGTTCCGAAGCCGGGAAGGGGCGAATTGAACCTACTGCGGATCCTCGGACAGGGTTTTTTTTCTGCACAGTGCAGGAAAGATCTCTCTCGCCTTGTTCGAATGGGCTCCCTGAGAGCACATCATCTGTCTTGCCTTTTGCCTCCAAAGCTCTGACACCTGTCCCAGTGTGAAGACGGGGACAGCAAGCAGATCTTCCACCTGGGAAGACATCGAGGGAGAGTGGGTTATGGGGTGTTAAGGGAAGCAGGTGGGAGGTCACAGGGTCAGCCAGAAGACAATGCAGACGGCCCTGTGTGCCGGGAATGGCACTATGGTGTTTTTAAGGGCTAATGGGGGTACGGGGTTCTTATGGAGCTCGAATAGGGAGGTTACGGGGCAGTTAGGGGGAGTTTATGCAGTGGTTATCAGGCGGTTATGGGATGGTTGCAGGGTGGTTATGAGATGGTTGTAAGGATCGCATGGGGATGTTATGGTGTTGATTTGTGGAATCAAACTCTAACCCACGTAAGCTTATAAGAGCAGATAGATTTCTTTCAGCGCTGCACCACACGCTGGGCGCCAAGGGGACTGCTCCTCCTAGCTTGCACACCAGAGAGTGGGGTCCGCATCCACTTATTACCCAGGCCATACGTATTCAGGGGGCCTGGGGGTGGGAGGGGAGAACTGGAGGTTGTGGGGAGGGAGCTTCTAAAGGGACACCAAGGGGTTGCAGTCCGGATCAGAACACGGGACTCGGAACGAGGGGACCTGAGGGGACTGGGAACTCTGGGGGTCAGACAGAAGGGACGGGGGCGGAAGAAAATAGGGGAGAAAATGAGAAGACTGTGAGAAACCGCGGGGGTCATAGCGGGGAACGCGAACAAAGAGCGACGGAGAAACCGACGGGGGGAACAGGACTGCGGCTACGAGAACTATGGGAGCTAAGGCGGGAACGGGGAGCAAGAGCGTAAGCCCGGGGCTCGGACCGAGGGACTCGGGGGACGGTAGGCGACACGCTGCGGGGGCGGGGTGGAGGACAAAGAGAAGAAGGTCTCTATTAGGTTCTCTATGATGTTTCTGTGGATCTCCCTCTCTCTATATGGTCTCTGTGTGTCCTTATGTGTCCCTGTGGTGTAACTCTTTGTCGCTATGGGGTCTTTCCGTGTCCCTTTTGGGTCTCTGTGTTTCCGTATCTGCACCTGTGGGGTCCATGCGTGTCCCTATGTGTTCCTATGGGGTAACGAAGTGTCCCTTCAGGGTCTCCCTGTGTCCCTAAGGGAGCACTCTATGACCCTGTGGGGGTACCTCTGTGTCCCTATTTGTCCCTGTCGGGTCTCTGCAAGGCCTCAATGGGGTCTCTATATATCCCTCTTTATCTTTGTGGGGTCTTTATGTGTTCTCTGTCTGTCTCTGTGTGACCTCCTTTTACCCTACTGGGTGTATCTGTTTCCCTGTGGTGTCCCTGTGGGGTCCCTATGTATCCCTGTGGGGTCCCTATGGGGTCTCACTCTGTCCCTGTCGGGTCCCTCTGTGTCTCTATGTGTCCCTATAGGTCCATGTCGGGTCCCTAATTGGATCCTAATGGGTCTCTCTGGGGTCTCTCTGTGTCTGTATGTATCCCTGTGGGATCTCTCTGTGTTCCTAATGGGGCCTCTACGGGGTCTCCATCTTGTCCCTGTGGGGACTCTCTGTGTTCCTATGGTGTCTCTATGGGATATCTCTGTGTCCCTTTTGGGTCTCTATGTTTCTTTGTGTGTTACTGTGCGCTCCCTATGAGTCCCACAGGTTCCCTATGGGGTCCCTGTGTGTCCCTATGGGGTCTCTATGGGGTCCCTTTTGGTCTTTCGGTTTCATTATGGTGTCCCTCTATGTCCCTATCGGCTCCCTGTGGTGTCCCTATGGGGTCCCCATGTGTCCCTTAGGGGTCTCTATGTGTCCCTGTTTATCTCTGTGGGGTCTCTGTGGGGTCTCACTCTGTCCTTATGTTTCCCCATTGGTCGCTGTGGGGTCCCTACCGGCTCTCTCTGTATTCCTAATGGGGCCTCTATGGAGTCTTCATCACGACCCTAGGGGGTCCCTACGTGTCTCTGTGGAATCTCTATGGGGTCGGTGTCTGTGCTGCATATGTTTCAAGCCACCCAGTGGTTGCCTCCACCATTGTAAGCACATAATGCTGACCACTGCGAGATGGTGGCAAGGTGATATAATCAACCTGCCGTGCCTCCCCATATTTGTACTTCTGCCGTCGCCCTTCCTCCCACAGAGGTTTCATCCCCTTGGCTTGTTTGATGATGGCACGTATTTCACAGTTATGAATAACCTGTGCAATGGCATCCATAGTTCAGTCCACCCCTCGGTCTCCGGCCCATTTGTATGTTGCATCTCTCCCTTGATGACCTGAGGTCTCGTGGGCCCACCGAGCTAGAAATAATACACCCTTGTTCTGCCAGTGCAGGTCTATTTGAGCCACCTCAATTGTGGCAGCTGGGTCTCCCTGATGGTTGTTTTGCTGTTCTTCAGCAGCCCGACTCTTGGGCACATGAGCATCGACATGGCGCACCTTCACAACCATATTCTTTGTTCGGGCAGCAATGTCCTTCCACAGTTCAGCAGCCCAAATAGGTTTACCCCTTCTTTGCCAATTATTTTGCTCCCACTGCTGTAACCACCCCCATAAGGCATTTGCTACCATCCGTGAGTCAGTGTAAAGATAGAGCCCTGGCCACCTCTCCCGTTCAGCGACATCTAAGGCCAGTTGGACAGCCTTTACCTCTGCAAATTGCCTTGATTCGCCTTTCCCTTCAGTGGCCTCAGCACCTTGTCGTGTGGGGCTCCACACAGCAGATTTCCATCTGCGATGCTTCCCCACAATACGACACGATCCATCTGTGAACAGGGCAGATTTCTTTTCGTTCTCTGGTAGTTCATTGTATGGTGGGGCCTCTTTAGCACGCGATACTTCTTCTCCTGGTGATGTTCCAAACTTTTTACCTTCAGGCCAGTCCATGATGACCTCTAGGATTCCTGGACGGCTGAGGTTCCCCATCCGTGCTCGTTGTGTAATCAGTGCAATCCACTTACTCCAAGTGGCATCAGTAGCATGATGGGTGGAGGGAACCTTTCCCTTGAACATCCAGTTCAACACTGGCAGTCGAGGTGCCAGAAGGAGCTGTGTTTCAGTACCGACTACTTCAGAAGCAGCCCGAACCGCCTCATATGCATATGCATAGCTAAGATCTCCTTCTCAGTTGGAGTGTAGCGCTCTTCAGACCCCCTGTAGGCTCGACGCTAGAATCCCCGGGGTCGGCCTCGGGTCTCTCCTGAGGCTCTTTGCCACAAACTGCAGACCTTTCTCTCCAGTAGCAGTATATAGGTTGTTCTTTATACCCTGTCCCATCCGCACTGGCCCCAGGGCCACAGCACAGGCTATCTCCTGTTTAATCTGCTCAAAAGCCTGCTGCTGCTCAGGACCCCATGTAAACTCATTTCTCATTCGCGTCACATAATAAAGGGGGCTTACAATGAGGCTGTAGTTTGGAACATCCATTCTCCAATAGCCCACTGCACCCAGAAAAGATTATGTCTCTCTTTTGCTAGTGGGTGGAGATATGGCAGTGATTTTGTCGATCACATCTGTCGGGATATGACGCCGGCCATCTTGTCATTTTATGCCTAGGAACTGGATTTCCTGGGCAGGTCCTTCCACTTTGCTTCGCTTCATAGCGAAACCAGCACAGAGAAGGATCTGGATTATTCGCTCCCCTTTCGTAAAGACATCTTCTGCTGTATCGCCCCACACAATGATGTCATCAATGTACTGTAGGTGTACAGGAGCACTGCCCTGTTCCAATACAGTTTGGATCAACCCACGGCAAATGGTTTCCACCCCGGAGTTAACGATTCCAGGTATACTGAATGCCCCTCCAAGTGAAAGCAAACTGTGGCTTACATTCTTTGGCCAAAGGGATGGAAAAGAAGGCATTAGCAATGTCAGTGGTGGCATGCCATTTGGCTGCTTGTGACTCCAGTTCATACTGGAGTTCTAACATGTGCGGCACAGCAGCACTCAGTGGGGGTGTGACTTCATTCAGGCCACGGTAGTCCACCGTCAGCCTCCATTCTCCACTGGCTTTACACACTGGCCATATGGGGCTGTTAAAAGGCGAGTGAGTTTTGCTGATCACTCCCCGACTCTCCAGTTGACGAATCGACTTATGAATGGGGAGCAAAGAATCCCTGTTGGTGCGGTACTGCCGCCTGTGCACCGCTTTTGTGGCAATCGGTACCTGTTGCTCTTTTACTCGCTGCAGCCCCACAACAGACGGATCTTCTCACAGGCCAGGCAAAACAGACAGCTGCTTAACACCTTCTGTGTCTACAGCAGCTATTCCAAAGGCCCATCGATACTCCTTAGGATCCTTGAAATGCCCCCTTCTGAGATAATCAATACCTAGTATACATGGAGCCCCTGGGCCCGTCCCAATAGGATGTTTCTGCCAGTCCTTACCAGTGAGGCTTATCTCAGCCTCCAACACAGTCAATTCTTGAGAGCCCCCGGTCACTCCAGAAATATGGATTGATTCTCTCCCTTCATGACTCGAGGGCATCAGAGTGCACTGTGCACCAGTGTCCACCAGGGCCTTATATTTCAGTGGTTCTCATGTGCCAGGCCATCGAATCCACACAGTCCAATATACTCTGTTATCCCTTTCCCCCCCCGACTGAGGGCAGGGACCCTCTATTCATTACCTGTGGTCACTGGAGCAACTGCACTGGTGGTTGATTTGTCTTGTAATCTTTCACCTGGGCTCTCAGCACAGGAGTAGTTTGACAGTGCCGCTTCCTCATGTCTTCTCCGTGGTCACGTAGTAATACCATAAGGCAATTCGCGGTGTATTATCCCTTACTTGAGCCGGAGACCGTTTGCCTCTAACAGCTGAGATTTTTGATGGTGCACGTGAGAAGGCCTGCAGCAAGCAGTGGGAGGCTCTGTGCCGTCACGCTGCGTTGCACCAAGGGGATTCCAGCTGGTGCCATTTCAGTGCATGCAATGTAGCTCTGAGTTAACATCAAAGCAGCAGCTGATATTCAGATTGCTGATCACATCCTAGAGGCAGAGAAAAGGGTCCGGTTTTACTGCAAAACGTGTTTTATGAGATTAAGGTCTCAACAGCAACTTTTCTCTCACTCAAACACCTCTGTTCTTCAGTAATTTAATACCAGCTGTACTTTCCTTCTGGACTTTCATGTAATCTCTGTCAGGAAATGATTTGGTCTGTTTTCCCACTTTAAGTTAGGTGCGTGTAGGTGTTTTGCTTGAGGATTAACACTCGTGTCTGGAACACAGTCATATATATATATAAAGTTATTGCAGCACTTTGCAGTTTTAGGATACCTCTAGCCTCCCGAATTGGAGCTCTGAGCTCTGCTCTCAGCACTTGCAAGATTTGAAGCATTTGAACAAGATGCATTTGTTTGGAGCTGCAAACAAATACTTCAGCTTCTGCGAACAGTGCCTGACCTTCTCTTGGGGGATGAACGAGTAAAGCTCGTGGGCTTTACTCGTGGGCATCCCAGAAAACAGCAGGAGAGCAGGACAGAAGCAGACAGCCTGGCCAGATGTTGCTGGAAGGATGTCTTTTCGGACAGCAGTGAACGAAATCCTTTATCTTCACCTGTAGGAGTAGTTTAGAAGCAGGCTGAGCGTGAAGATTCAGAATTTCTGTGCACAGTGGACTTCACACGATGTTATGGTTGCTGCAGGCTGTTCAATTACCCTGACCTGGGGGGTCCACAGATTTTCTATGAGCCATTGCTGCAACAGAGCCTGTCTGTCTCTCTGTCTCACGACGTTGCGTTGTTCCCATCAGTTCTCCATATGAAGGGGTCTCGGACTTTGTCCCACGCAAGCTCTTCATTTGTATTTTCTGCTGGGCGCTGTGCTGGTAGCATCAATTGGGCCAGCGTGATTATAAAATGATCGCATGGAATGCGGAGTATTAACCAACTGCTACAGAGAAGAAACAGCAAATATCGGACGACGATGCCAAGAACCTATAAAGATACAACATGAACCTGAGGCAGTCACGACGTCGAAAAGGATTACTTTATGATCTGTTTTTCACTTCCTTACTGATCACCACACTCTTAAAAAAAACTAGCAGAGAATAGCATAATACACACACATAACAAAAAAGAATCACCTTGGATTGATGAGGAAGACTAAGCATTATCAAGTTGAAGTATGTCACTTAGTTGCCAGCTAAACTCCGCAGTACAGTTGCAAGGCTGAAACTGTTTTCTCTGGTAATGCTCAGATGTCTGCTGCAACTAGCTAACAATCACACCTCTGCTGTTAATGAAAGCTGAGCAAGGAACATAAAGAAAACATAGCAAAAAAGGCACTTCATTGTCAAGAGTTCTTACTTCTAGTAATGAGATTACACCTAGCATTTCAACAACTCAGTCACGTTCTCCTGTGATGAAAAGCCTTTCCATGGAAGCAGAAGGCTGCCCGTGGAAAAACACAGTAGCATCACGTTAAGACATTATTTCGTCTATTGCCATCCACCAACACCCACTTCTGACATCACAGGCCAACGTAAGAAACCAGAAGGCATTGCTTTCAGAGCAGCCCTTCAGGTACCTATCCTCACTTGCGTTTTGTGTGGCTCAGATGTGGAAGTGAAAGGGCAGAGCCGGCTGCAGACATGCAACTGCTCAGAGTCTCAGCAGAGGGCTCCTGTCCCTCTGCCACCATGGCACCCACCCACAGAGGACGGGCAGGCAGAGGGACCAGGCGCTTCCTGCAGCTCCAGCTGCAGCCCTGCAAGACCCGTGCTCCCGTCATTTCGCGGACCAGGCTTGCTTCACGCAATGCCTGGAACGGGGGAAATCAAGGCTTCCTGAAGGCACACCCACTCTTGGGCATAGGAAGAGTAACAGTCAGACTGAAGGCGCAGGACGGGACAACGCAAAAACAAACCAAATATTAATTTTTTAAACTGGTCCACTCTACCTACGTGGTGCTATTCACATCTGCAGTGCTTCCCGGAGCGTAAGCGGTAGGGACATCCGACTCCGTCACCTGCAGCTCTGCCATCTGCTCCCAGCCCCGGTGGGAAAGGACCGCCTGGTGCTGGAGATGTGGTCCGAGTTGCAGAAGCGGCATGAGCAGCATCCTGTGGGGCAACAGGAAGCACGCTGCCCTCCGATGCCACAGTGCCTGACTGCTATTCCAGCAGGCTTCTGCTCTGCTGTCTCTCCTTCAAATCCATGGCCAGTGAGGATGTGGCTGGTCTTTTCCTTCTAACACCAACATTCCACTTCAATCTTCTTGGCCAGAGGAGATAATCCCTTTTGAATTAGGGCAGCAGGAGCAGAGCAACTGCTAAAAACAACGCGGAAGAGGTTGTTACCACAATTTCAAGACAAGAACAACAAAGATACAGTGATTAACGATTACAATCTCGAGAATCAAGAGACTCTCTGGAAAAACTTAGAAAGGAATACAAGGGAACAAAATGTCTTTGGTACGATTTTTGACATAGATCACTGGCAAGTAATGCCTCTCCATCTGACTGAACCCAAGCAGCCTCCCCCTTCTACCTACTAGAATCTCCTCTGGAGCTTTGGGGGATTTCTCCATAGCAGTGCCTTCAGAAATTTCCTCGTGAACCCACGAGTGCTGGCAGCGTCCTCAATGATAGGGCTGATTTTCTGGTCCCTCCCACAGTACCATGTGATCCGTTTGCTCAGCAGCCCTCCCCATCCTTAGTTTAAAGCCTCCCTCACCAAGCTGCCGTCCTACTGATGAAAATACACTCACATCCCTTTAGGGAGGTGGGTCCCAAAACGACACTAATCCGCAAATAGGTCCCCCAGCCACGGAACCGGAGGCCCTGCTACCAGCTCCAGTCCTACACTCAATGGCTTGCTTGCATCACCAGTGCCCTCCTCTTCAAGCCTGTCCCACGGAAGCACCCAGACCCCCGGGCTCCTGACTACCAGCCGGAGAGCTCTGCAGTCACTTTTGGTGCCATTCACATGCACCCCGGCGGCATCCCCTGTGCCCACCTTTCCTGGTGGCCCCACACAGTGATCCAAACAAGGTATAAGGCTGGGTGCACCTCCACCTCCTCTCCAGCACTTGAGCTACGATGGAGTTGCGAGCCCTTCTGTGAGGCAGGAGCATCCTCTGCTGCAAAGAGTCTCCAGCTTCTGTCCATCACCAGATGTGAGGCTCTGCCATGATGCTGCAGAGAGTGACCTGCAGCTCATAAAAGGCCCCAAGCACTGCAGAGGTGGTCTGTGATGCCCTCAGAGCATTAAACACCAACAGTTATAAACACTTGCAAAAGCAGGTGGTACGGAATTTCATATCACACAGAAGCACCGAAACCAAAGTTTCTAAGCGCGGTGTTACCCAGGAGTCCCAGCAGGCAGAGCTGGTACGATCTAGTATGTGACTACAGAACAAGGCATCAGGCAGTGCTGATGAGATGTGCATTAGGGACAGTTCATGCCTTCGTTGGTACCATTCCAGTGACAGCAGTGTCTACAGTAAGCGCTTCACGTACAAACCTCAATGATTCACACTCCCTCCAGTCGAGTCAGAAGAACAAGACTACGAGGATGTCCTGTATGCAGGCACAGTGCAGATAGAGCTCCTTCTGCAGGCACCAGAGAAAGCTTCCCCACCTGCCAATCTATAGCCAATATACACACAAAGCACAGAAAGGCTTTTCGTGCTCGACACTTGCAGAGAACAAGTTGACAAGGTTTACATTAATTATGCAAATTCACTCTTCATAGCAATGAGTAAACAATTTATAGAACGAAAATAAAGAGAAATCCACAGAATCTTCTACTTCTCACGAGCCAGGAAATACAGCAGGCATCCCTTCGTACTCACCACCACAGAGCGTCACCAGTCCCAGCAGTGCCCGTCTCCAGTCCTGCCCCTTTTTGAGTCCGTCTCCCACCTCTGATGTAGCCGTGACCAGACCCTGATCTGCCCCCATTCCGTTTAGCCAGTCCCAATCTTGTCCTGTCCCTGGTCCTCCAACTCACCTTGCCCGTGTTCCTGCCCTGTCCTAACCTTACCACTACCTCCACATCTTCCCTAACCCTTTATCCTGTCACTGCCTGTCCCTCTCTTTTTCCACTCGTTCCCCTGTTCTTACAGATCTCGGAGATCGAGAAACACGAGACAGCGGTTGAAGACTGGAAGCGACAACAGGGTAAAAGCGTGGTTTCTCGAAAAGCGAGTGCACCCGCTCCGAAGCACGTCAGCGAGAATGCCGCTTCCGAGCAGTGAGAGCGAATTCCTGCCTCTGCGATGCCAAGAAGGGGGGAATTCAGCCTGCCGCTATGCCTCGGACGGGGTTTTTTTTTCTCTGCATTGCAGGAAGGATCCCTCTCTCGTTGTTCGAATGTCGCTCGGGGCACGTCCATCTGCTTTTTTAGGGAGGGTTCTCCCTGCCACTCTCTTCGTCACGCAGTGGTGTAGTAGTGAAGCCATGCAGATGAACACTGCAACGAGTTGTCGCTCGAAGGTAAGGCATAGAAACCACGTTGCAAGCCAGCCGTAGAGCATTCTGCATATGTGTACGCCTGGGGAACTGAATTGAGCTCCATTCCGATGAGCGGAGACGAACCCGCTACTCGGGGAACAGCAGCCGACTTCTGTAGCACGTTCTCTGTGAGCGAGCATCACGAAATCGCGGCTGAAGACTGGAGGCGGCATGAGGGAACAAGAGCGGGCAGCGAGAGCGTCCGCTCCGGAGCCGTTCAGAGCGAATGACTCTTCCGAGCAGTGAGAGAGAAATCGTGCCGTTCCGAAGCCGGGAAGGGGCGAATTGAACCTACTGCGGATCCTCGGACAGGGTTTTTTTTCTGCACAGTGCAGGAAAGATCTCTCTCGCCTTGTTCGAATGGGCTCCCTGAGAGCACATCATCTGTCTTGCCTTTTGCCTCCAAAGCTCTGACACCTGTCCCAGTGTGAAGACGGGGACAGCAAGCAGATCTTCCACCTGGGAAGACATCGAGGGAGAGTGGGTTATGGGGTGTTAAGGGAAGCAGGTGGGAGGTCACAAGGTCAGCCAGAAGACAATGCAGACGGCCCTGTGTGCCGGGAATGGCACTATGGTGTTTTTAAGGGCTAATGGGGGTACGGGGTTCTTATGGAGCTCGAATAGGGAGGTTACGGGGCAGTTAGGGGGAGTTTATGCAGTGGTTATCAGGCGGTTATGGGATGGTTGCAGGGTGGTTATGAGATGGTTGTAAGGATCGCATGGGGATGTTATGGTGTTGATTTGTGGAATCAAACTCTAACCCACGTAAGCTTATAAGAGCAGATAGATTTCTTTCAGCGCTGCACCACACGCTGGGCGCCAAGGGGACTGCTCCTCCTAGCTTGCACACCAGAGAGTGGGGTCCGCATCCACTTATTACCCAGGCCATACGTATTCAGGGGGCCTGGGGGTGGGAGGGGAGAACTGGAGGTTGTGGGGAGGGAGCTTCTAAAGGGACACCAAGGGGTTGCAGTCCGGATCAGAACACGGGACTCGGAACGAGGGGACCTGAGGGGACTGGGAACTCTGGGGGTCAGACAGAAGGGACGGGGGCGGAAGAAAATAGGGGAGAAAATGAGAAGACTGTGAGAAACCGCGGGGGTCATAGCGGGGAACGCGAACAAAGAGCGACGGAGAAACCGACGGGGGGAACAGGACTGCGGCTACGAGAACTATGGGAGCTAAGGCGGGAACGGGGAGCAAGAGCGTAAGCCCGGGGCTCGGACCGAGGGACTCGGGGGACGGTAGGCGACACGCTGCGGGGGCGGGGTGGAGGACAAAGAGAAGAAGGTCTCTATTAGGTTCTCTATGATGTTTCTGTGGATCTCCCTCTCTCTATATGGTCTCTGTGTGTCCTTATGTGTCCCTGTGGTGTAACTCTTTGTCGCTATGGGGTCTTTCCGTGTCCCTTTTGGGTCTCTGTGTTTCCGTATCTGCACCTGTGGGGTCCATGCGTGTCCCTATGTGTTCCTATGGGGTAACGAAGTGTCCCTTCAGGGTCTCCCTGTGTCCCTAAGGGAGCACTCTATGACCCTGTGGGGGTACCTCTGTGTCCCTATTTGTCCCTGTCGGGTCTCTGCAAGGCCTCAATGGGGTCTCTATATATCCCTCTTTATCTTTGTGGGGTCTTTATGTGTTCTCTGTCTGTCTCTGTGTGACCTCCTTTTACCCTACTGGGTGTATCTGTTTCCCTGTGGTGTCCCTGTGGGGTCCCTATGTATCCCTGTGGGGTCCCTATGGGGTCTCACTCTGTCCCTGTCGGGTCCCTCTGTGTCTCTATGTGTCCCTATAGGTCCATGTCGGGTCCCTAATTGGATCCTAATGGGTCTCTCTGGGGTCTCTCTGTGTCTGTATGTATCCCTGTGGGATCTCTCTGTGTTCCTAATGGGGCCTCTACGGGGTCTCCATCTTGTCCCTGTGGGGACTCTCTGTGTTCCTATGGTGTCTCTATGGGATATCTCTGTGTCCCTTTTGGGTCTCTATGTTTCTTTGTGTGTTACTGTGCGCTCCCTATGAGTCCCACAGGTTCCCTATGGGGTCCCTGTGTGTCCCTATGGGGTCTCTATGGGGTCCCTTTTGGTCTTTCGGTTTCATTATGGTGTCCCTCTATGTCCCTATCGGCTCCCTGTGGTGTCCCTATGGGGTCCCCATGTGTCCCTTAGGGGTCTCTATGTGTCCCTGTTTATCTCTGTGGGGTCTCTGTGGGGTCTCACTCTGTCCTTATGTTTCCCCATTGGTCGCTGTGGGGTCCCTACCGGCTCTCTCTGTATTCCTAATGGGGCCTCTATGGAGTCTTCATCACGACCCTAGGGGGTCCCTACGTGTCTCTGTGGAATCTCTATGGGGTCGGTGTCTGTGCTGCATATGTTTCAAGCCACCCAGTGGTTGCCTCCACCATTGTAAGCACATAATGCTGACCACTGCGAGATGGTGGCAAGGTGATATAATCAACCTGCCGTGCCTCCCCATATTTGTACTTCTGCCGTCGCCCTTCCTCCCACAGAGGTTTCATCCCCTTGGCTTGTTTGATGATGGCACGTATTTCACAGTTATGAATAACCTGTGCAATGGCATCCATAGTTCAGTCCACCCCTCGGTCTCCGGCCCATTTGTATGTTGCATCTCTCCCTTGATGACCTGAGGTCTCATGGGCCCACCGAGCTAGAAATAATACACCCTTGTTCTGCCAGTGCAGGTCTATTTGAGCCACCTCAATTGTGGCAGCTGGGTCTCCCTGATGGTTGTTTTGCTGTTCTTCAGCAGCCCGACTCTTGGGCACATGAGCATCGACATGGCGCACCTTCACAACCATATTCTTTGTTCGGGCAGCAATGTCCTTCCACAGTTCAGCAGCCCAAATAGGTTTACCCCTTCTTTGCCAATTATTTTGCTCCCACTGCTGTAACCACCCCCATAAGGCATTTGCTACCATCCGTGAGTCAGTGTAAAGATAGAGCCCTGGCCACCTCTCCCGTTCAGCGACATCTAAGGCCAGTTGGACAGCCTTTACCTCTGCAAATTGCCTTGATTCGCCTTTCCCTTCAGTGGCCTCAGCACCTTGTCGTGTGGGGCTCCACACAGCAGATTTCCATCTGCGATGCTTCCCCACAATACGACACGATCCATCTGTGAACAGGGCAGATTTCTTTTCGTTCTCCGGTAGTTCATTGTATGGTGGGGCCTCTTTAGCACGCGATACTTCTTCTCCTGGTGATGTTCCAAACTTTTTACCTTCAGGCCAGTCCATGATGACCTCTAGGATTCCTGGACGGCTGAGGTTCCCCATCCGTGCTCGTTGTGTAATCAGTGCAATCCACTTACTCCAAGTGGCATCAGTAGCATGATGGGTGGAGGGAACCTTTCCCTTGAACATCCAGTTCAACACTGGCAGTCGAGGTGCCAGAAGGAGCTGTGTTTCAGTACCGACTACTTCAGAAGCAGCCCGAACCGCCTCGTATGCATATGCATAGCTAAGATCTCCTTCTCAGTTGGAGTGTAGCGCTCTTCAGACCCCCTGTAGGCTCGACGCTAGAATCCCCGGGGTCGGCCTCGGGTCTCTCCTGAGGCTCTTTGCCACAAACTGCAGACCTTTCTCTCCAGTAGCAGTATATAGGTTGTTCTTTATACCCTGTCCCATCCGCACTGGCCCCAGGGCCACAGCACAGGCTATCTCCTGTTTAATCTGCTCAAAAGCCTGCTGCTGCTCAGGACCCCATGTAAACTCATTTCTCATTCGCGTCACATAATAAAGGGGGCTTACAATGAGGCTGTAGTTTGGAACATCCATTCTCCAATAGCCCACTGCACCCAGAAAAGATTATGTCTCTCTTTTGCTAGTGGGTGGAGATATGGCAGTGATTTTGTCGATCACATCTGTCGGGATGTGACGCCGGCCATCTTGTCATTTTATGCCTAGGAACTGGATTTCCTGGGCAGGTCCTTCCACTTTGCTTCGCTTCATAGCGAAACCAGCACAGAGAAGGATCTGGATTATTCGCTCCCCTTTCGTAAAGACATCTTCTGCTGTATCGCCCCACACAATGATGTCATCAATGTACTGTAGGTGTACAGGAGCACTGCCCTGTTCCAATACAGTTTGGATCAACCCACGGCAAATGGTTTCCACCCCGGAGTTAACGATTCCAGGTATACTGAATGCCCCTCCAAGTGAAAGCAAACTGTGGCTTACATTCTTTGGCCAAAGGGATGGAAAAGAAGGCATTAGCAATGTCAGTGGTGGCATGCCATTTGGCTGCTTGTGACTCCAGTTCATACTGGAGTTCTAACATGTGCGGCACAGCAGCACTCAGTGGGGGTGTGACTTCATTCAGGCCACGGTAGTCCACCGTCAGCCTCCATTCTCCACTGGCTTTACACACTGGCCATATGGGGCTGTTAAAAGGCGAGTGAGTTTTGCTGATCACTCCCCGACTCTCCAGTTGACGAATCGACTTATGAATGGGGAGCAAAGAATCCCTGTTGGTGCGGTACTGCCGCCTGTGCACCGCTTTTGTGGCAATCGGTACCTGTTGCTCTTTTACTCGCTGCAGCCCCACAACAGACGGATCTTCTCACAGGCCAGGCAAAACAGACAGCTGCTTAACACCTTCTGTGTCTACAGCAGCTATTCCAAAGGCCCATCGATACTCCTTAGGATCCTTGAAATGCCCCCTTCTGAGATAATCAATACCTAGTATACATGGAGCCCCTGGGCCCGTCCCAATAGGATGTTTCTGCCAGTCCTTACCAGTGAGGCTTATCTCAGCCTCCAACACAGTCAATTCTTGAGAGCCCCCGGTCACTCCAGAAATATGGATTGATTCTCTCCCTTCATGACTCGAGGGCATCAGAGTGCACTGTGCACCAGTGTCCACCAGGGCCTTATATTTCAGTGGTTCTCATGTGCCAGGCCATCGAATCCACACAGTCCAATATACTCTGTTATCCCTTTCCCCCCCCGACTGAGGGCAGGGACCCTCTATTCATTACCTGTGGTCACTGGAGCAACTGCACTGGTGGTTGATTTGTCTTGTAATCTTTCACCTGGGCTCTCAGCACAGGAGTAGTTTGACAGTGCCGCTTCCTCATGTCTTCTCCGTGGTCACGTAGTAATACCATAAGGCAATTCGCGGTGTATTATCCCTTACTTGAGCCGGAGACCGTTTGCCTCTAACAGCTGAGATTTTTGATGGTGCACGTGAGAAGGCCTGCAGCAAGCAGTGGGAGGCTCTGTGCCGTCACGCTGCGTTGCACCAAGGGGATTCCAGCTGGTGCCATTTCAGTGCATGCAATGTAGCTCTGAGTTAACATCAAAGCAGCAGCTGATATTCAGATTGCTGATCACATCCTAGAGGCAGAGAAAAGGGTCCGGTTTTACTGCAAAACGTGTTTTACGAGATTAAGGTCTCAACAGCAACTTTTCTCTCACTCAAACACCTCTGTTCTTCAGTAATTTAATACCAGCTGTACTTTCCTTCTGGACTTTCATGTAATCTCTGTCAGGAAATGATTTGGTCTGTTTTCCCACTTTAAGTTAGGTGCGTGTAGGTGTTTTGCTTGAGGATTAACACTCGTGTCTGGAACACAGTCATATATATATATAAAGTTATTGCAGCACTTTGCAGTTTTAGGATACCTCTAGCCTCCCGAATTGGAGCTCTGAGCTCTGCTCTCAGCACTTGCAAGATTTGAAGCATTTGAACAAGATGCATTTGTTTGGAGCTGCAAACAAATACTTCAGCTTCTGCGAACAGTGCCTGACCTTCTCTTGGGGGATGAACGAGTAAAGCTCGTGGGCTTTACTCGTGGGCATCCCAGAAAACAGCAGGAGAGCAGGACAGAAGCAGACAGCCTGGCCAGATGTTGCTGGAAGGATGTCTTTTCGGACAGCAGAGAACGAAATCCTTTATCTTCACCTGTAGGAGTAGTTTAGAAGCAGGCTGAGCGTGAAGATTCAGAATTTCTGTGCACAGTGGTCTTCACACGATGTTATGGTTGCTGCAGGCTGTTCAATTACCCTGACCTGGGGGGTCCACAGATTTTCTATGAGCCATTGCTGCAACAGAGCCTGTCTGTCTCTCTGTCTCACGACGTTGCGTTGTTCCCATCAGTTCTCCATATGAAGGGGTCTCGGACTTTGTCCCACGCAAGCTCTTCATTTGTATTTTCTGCTGGGTGCCCGAGGAAAGCCTCAGCAAGGGTCTGAAGCAGCAGAGTGCTGTGAAGTGGTTTGCTAGCCTGATGACAGCGAGCTGCTGGCCTGGCAGCTGACTTGCTTCTCTATGTCTTCCTTCGACTTTTACCTGTGCTGGAGCTCACGCTGCCATCCCGTTCCATGTGAGCAGCTCCGTGGGGTGGCTGTACATTCGCTCTGATGGGCGTCCCTTCTAGAAAGACAGAAAGGATGAGTACGGAGTGATTTCCTTGCGCATCGCAAAGGAGCAGCTGCTAGTAAAAAAGTAGAAGGGAAGTGCTTGGTAAGAGCTTCTGTAGTTACCCCTCTTGACCAGCTTCTCTGAATTTCACTATGAGCAGTGAACCCTCTCCTGGCCCTGCGCTCTTTTCCAGCACCTCTGCTGAGTGCTCCCGCTTGTGCCTCGTTTACAAACAGTGCTGTGCAGCCCATGAAGAGTCACAGTCCAAGCCTGTACGACGCCGTGCTGGTAGCATCAATTGGGCCAGCGTGATTATAAAATGATCGCATGGAATGAGGAGTATTGACCAACTGCTACAGAGAAGAAAAAGCAAATATCGGACGACGATGCCAAGAACCTATAAAGATACAACATGAACCTGAGGCAGTCACGACGTCGAAAAGGATTACTTTATGATCTGTTTTTCACTTCCTTACTGATCACCACACTCTTAAAAAAAACTAGCAGAGAATAGCATAATACACACACATAACAAAAAAGAATCACCTTGGATTGATGAGGAAGACTAAGCATTATCAAGTTGAAGTATGTCACTTAGTTGCCAGCTAAACTCCGCAGTACAGTTGCAAGGCTGAAACTGTTTTCTCTGGTAATGCTCAGATGTCTGCTGCAACTAGCTAACAATCACACCTCTGCTGTTAATGAAAGCTGAGCAAGGAACATAAAGAAAACATAGCAAAAAAGGCACTTCATTGTCAAGAGTTCTTACTTCTAGTAATGAGATTACACCTAGCATTTCAACAACTCAGTCACGTTCTCCTGTGATGAAAAGCCTTTCCATGGAAGCAGAAGGCTGCCCGTGGAAAAACACAGTAGCATCACGTTAAGACATTATTTCGTCTATTGCCATCCACCAACACCCACTTCTGACATCACAGGCCAACGTAAGAAACCAGAAGGCATTGCTTTCAGAGCAGCCCTTCAGGTACCTATCCTCACTTGCGTTTTGTGTGGCTCAGATGTGGAAGTGAAAGGGCAGAGCCGGCTGCAGACATGCAACTGCTCAGAGTCTCAGCAGAGGGCTCCTGTCCCTCTGCCACCATGGCACCCACCCACAGAGGACGGGCAGGCAGAGGGACCAGGCGCTTCCTGCAGCTCCAGCTGCAGCCCTGCAAGACCCGTGCTCCCGTCATTTCGCGGACCAGGCTTGCTTCACGCAATGCCTGGAACGGGGGAAATCAAGGCTTCCTGAAGGCACACCCACTCTTGGGCATAGGAAGAGTAACAGTCAGACTGAAGGCGCAGGACGGGACAACGCAAAAACAAACCAAATATTAATTTTTTAAACTGGTCCACTCTACCTACGTGGTGCTATTCACATCTGCAGTGCTTCCCGGAGCGTAAGCGGTAGGGACATCCGACTCCGTCACCTGCAGCTCTGCCATCTGCTCCCAGCCCCGGTGGGAAAGGACCGCCTGGTGCTGGAGATGTGGTCCGAGTTGCAGAAGCGGCATGAGCAGCATCCTGTGGGGCAACAGGAAGCACGCTGCCCTCCGATGCCACAGTGCCTGACTGCTATTCCAGCAGGCTTCTGCTCTGCTGTCTCTCCTTCAAATCCATGGCCAGTGAGGATGTGGCTGGTCTTTTCCTTCTAACACCAACATTCCACTTCAATCTTCTTGGCCAGAGGAGATAATCCCTTTTGAATTAGGGCAGCAGGAGCAGAGCAACTGCTAAAAACAACGCGGAAGAGGTTGTTACCACAATTTCAAGACAAGAACAACAAAGATACAGTGATTAACGATTACAATCTCGAGAATCAAGAGACTCTCTGGAAAAACTTAGAAAGGAATACAAGGGAACAAAATGTCTTTGGTACGATTTTTGACATAGATCACTGGCAAGTAATGCCTCTCCATCTGACTGAACCCAAGCAGCCTCCCCCTTCTACCTACTAGAATCTCCTCTGGAGCTTTGGGGGATTTCTCCATAGCAGTGCCTTCAGAAATTTCCTCGTGAACCCACGAGTGCTGGCAGCGTCCTCAATGATAGGGCTGATTTTCTGGTCCCTCCCACAGTACCATGTGATCCGTTTGCTCAGCAGCCCTCCCATCCTTAGTTTAAAGCCTCCCTCACCAAGCTGCCGTCCTACTGATGAAAATACACTCACATCCCTTTAGGGAGGTGGGTCCCAAAACGACACTAATCCGCAAATAGGTCCCCCAGCCACGGAACCGGAGGCCCTGCTACCAGCTCCAGTCCTGCACTCAATGGCTTGCTTGCATCACCAGTGCCCTCCTCTTCAAGCCTGTCCCACGGAAGCACCCAGACCCCCGGGCTCCTGACTACCAGCCGGAGAGCTCTGCAGTCACTTTTGGTGCCATTCACATGCACCCCGGCGGCATCCCCTGTGCCCACCTTTCCTGGTGGCCCCACACAGTGATCCAAACAAGGTATAAGGCTGGGTGCACCTCCACCTCCTCTCCAGCACTTGAGCTACGATGGAGTTGCGAGCCCTTCTGTGAGGCAGGAGCATCCTCTGCTGCAAAGAGTCTCCAGCTTCTGTCCATCACCAGATGTGAGGCTCTGCCATGATGCTGCAGAGAGTGACCTGCAGCTCATAAAAGGCCCCAAGCACTGCAGAGGTGGTCTGTGATGCCCTCAGAGCATTAAACACCAACAGTTATAAACACTTGCAAAAGCAGGTGGTACGGAATTTCATATCACACAGAAGCACCGAAACCAAAGTTTCTAAGCGCGGTGTTACCCAGGAGTCCCAGCAGGCAGAGCTGGTACGATCTAGTATGTGACTACAGAACAAGGCATCAGGCAGTGCTGATGAGATGTGCATTAGGGACAGTTCATGCCTTCGTTGGTACCATTCCAGTGACAGCAGTGTCTACAGTAAGCGCTTCACGTACAAACCTCAATGATTCACACTCCCTCCAGTCGAGTCAGAAGAACAAGACTACGAGGATGTCCTGTATGCAGGCACAGTGCAGATAGAGCTCCTTCTGCAGGCACCAGAGAAAGCTTCCCCACCTGCCAATCTATAGCCAATATACACACAAAGCACAGAAAGGCTTTTCGTGCTCGACACTTGCAGAGAACAAGTTGACAAGGTTTACATTAATTATGCAAATTCACTCTTCATAGCAATGAGTAAACAATTTATAGAACGAAAATAAAGAGAAATCCACAGAATCTTCTACTTCTCACGAGCCAGGAAATACAGCAGGCATCCCTTCGTACTCACCACCACAGAGCGTCACCAGTCCCAGCAGTGCCCGTCTCCAGTCCTGCCCCTTTTTGAGTCCGTCTCCCACCTCTGATGTAGCCGTGACCAGACCCTGATCTGCCCCCATTCCGTTTAGCCAGTCCCAATCTTGTCCTGTCCCTGATCCTCCCACTCACCTTGCCCGTGTTCCTGCCCTGTCCTAACCTTACCACTACCTCCACATCTTCCCTAACCCTTTATCCTGTCACTGCCTGTCCCTCTCTTTTTCCACTCGTTCCCCTGTTCTTACAGATCTCGGAGATCGAGAAACACGAGACAGCGGTTGAAGACTGGAAGCGACAACAGGGTAAAAGCGTGGTTTCTCGAAAAGCGAGTGCACCCGCTCCGAAGCACGTCAGCGAGAATGCCGCTTCCGAGCAGTGAGAGCGAATTCCTGCCTCTGCGATGCCAAGAAGGGGGGAATTCAGCCTGCCGCTATGCCTCGGACGGGGTTTTTTTTTCTCTGCATTGCAGGAAGGATCCCTCTCTCGTTGTTCGAATGTCGCTCGGGGCACGTCCATCTGCTTTTTTAGGGAGGGTTCTCCCTGCCACTCTCTTCGTCACGCAGTGGTGTAGTAGTGAAGCCATGCAGATGAACACTGCAACGAGTTGTCGCTCGAAGGTAAGGCATAGAAACCACGTTGCAAGCCAGCCGTAGAGCATTCTGCATATGTGTACGCCTGGGGAACTGAATTGAGCTCCATTCCGATGAGCGGAGACGAACCCGCTACTCGGGGAACAGCAGCCGACTTCTGTAGCACGTTCTCTGTGAGCGAGCATCACGAAATCGCGGCTGAAGACTGGAGGCGGCATGAGGGAACAAGAGCGGGCAGCGAGAGCGTCCGCTCCGGAGCCGTTCAGAGCGAATGACTCTTCCGAGCAGTGAGAGAGAAATCGTGCCGTTCCGAAGCCGGGAAGGGGCGAATTGAACCTACTGCGGATCCTCGGACAGGGTTTTTTTTCTGCACAGTGCAGGAAAGATCTCTCTCGCCTTGTTCGAATGGGCTCCCTGAGAGCACATCATCTGTCTTGCCTTTTGCCTCCAAAGCTCTGACACCTGTCCCAGTGTGAAGACGGGGACAGCAAGCAGATCTTCCACCTGGGAAGACATCGAGGGAGAGTGGGTTATGGGGTGTTAAGGGAAGCAGGTGGGAGGTCACAAGGTCAGCCAGAAGACAATGCAGACGGCCCTGTGTGCCGGGAATGGCACTATGGTGTTTTTAAGGGCTAATGGGGGTACGGGGTTCTTATGGAGCTCGAATAGGGAGGTTACGGGGCAGTTAGGGGGAGTTTATGCAGTGGTTATCAGGCGGTTATGGGATGGTTGCAGGGTGGTTATGAGATGGTTGTAAGGATCGCATGGGGATGTTATGGTGTTGATTTGTGGAATCAAACTCTAACCCACGTAAGCTTATAAGAGCAGATAGATTTCTTTCAGCGCTGCACCACACGCTGGGCGCCAAGGGGACTGCTCCTCCTAGCTTGCACACCAGAGAGTGGGGTCCGCATCCACTTATTACCCAGGCCATACGTATTCAGGGGGCCTGGGGGTGGGAGGGGAGAACTGGAGGTTGTGGGGAGGGAGCTTCTAAAGGGACACCAAGGGGTTGCAGTCCGGATCAGAACACGGGACTCGGAACGAGGGGACCTGAGGGGACTGGGAACTCTGGGGGTCAGACAGAAGGGACGGGGGCGGAAGAAAATAGGGGAGAAAATGAGAAGACTGTGAGAAACCGCGGGGGTCATAGCGGGGAACGCGAACAAAGAGCGACGGAGAAACCGACGGGGGGAACAGGACTGCGGCTACGAGAACTATGGGAGCTAAGGCGGGAACGGGGAGCAAGAGCGTAAGCCCGGGGCTCGGACCGAGGGACTCGGGGGACGGTAGGCGACACGCTGCGGGGGCGGGGTGGAGGACAAAGAGAAGAAGGTCTCTATTAGGTTCTCTATGATGTTTCTGTGGATCTCCCTCTCTCTATATGGTCTCTGTGTGTCCTTATGTGTCCCTGTGGTGTAACTCTTTGTCGCTATGGGGTCTTTCCGTGTCCCTTTTGGGTCTCTGTGTTTCCGTATCTGCACCTGTGGGGTCCATGCGTGTCCCTATGTGTTCCTATGGGGTAACGAAGTGTCCCTTCAGGGTCTCCCTGTGTCCCTAAGGGAGCACTCTATGACCCTGTGGGGGTACCTCTGTGTCCCTATTTGTCCCTGTCGGGTCTCTGCAAGGCCTCAATGGGGTCTCTATATATCCCTCTTTATCTTTGTGGGGTCTTTATGTGTTCTCTGTCTGTCTCTGTGTGACCTCCTTTTACCCTACTGGGTGTATCTGTTTCCCTGTGGTGTCCCTGTGGGGTCCCTATGTATCCCTGTGGGGTCCCTATGGGGTCTCACTCTGTCCCTGTCGGGTCCCTCTGTGTCTCTATGTGTCCCTATAGGTCCATGTCGGGTCCCTAATTGGATCCTAATGGGTCTCTCTGGGGTCTCTCTGTGTCTGTATGTATCCCTGTGGGATCTCTCTGTGTTCCTAATGGGGCCTCTACGGGGTCTCCATCTTGTCCCTGTGGGGACTCTCTGTGTTCCTATGGTGTCTCTATGGGATATCTCTGTGTCCCTTTTGGGTCTCTATGTTTCTTTGTGTGTTACTGTGCGCTCCCTATGAGTCCCACAGGTTCCCTATGGGGTCCCTGTGTGTCCCTATGGGGTCTCTATGGGGTCCCTTTTGGTCTTTCGGTTTCATTATGGTGTCCCTCTATGTCCCTATCGGCTCCCTGTGGTGTCCCTATGGGGTCCCCATGTGTCCCTTAGGGGTCTCTATGTGTCCCTGTTTATCTCTGTGGGGTCTCTGTGGGGTCTCACTCTGTCCTTATGTTTCCCCATTGGTCGCTGTGGGGTCCCTACCGGCTCTCTCTGTATTCCTAATGGGGCCTCTATGGAGTCTTCATCACGACCCTAGGGGGTCCCTACGTGTCTCTGTGGAATCTCTATGGGGTCGGTGTCTGTGCTGCATATGTTTCAAGCCACCCAGTGGTTGCCTCCACCATTGTAAGCACATAATGCTGACCACTGCGAGATGGTGGCAAGGTGATATAATCAACCTGCCGTGCCTCCCCATATTTGTACTTCTGCCGTCGCCCTTCCTCCCACAGAGGTTTCATCCCCTTGGCTTGTTTGATGATGGCACGTATTTCACAGTTATGAATAACCTGTGCAATGGCATCCATAGTTCAGTCCACCCCTCGGTCTCCGGCCCATTTGTATGTTGCATCTCTCCCTTGATGACCTGAGGTCTCATGGGCCCACCGAGCTAGAAATAATACACCCTTGTTCTGCCAGTGCAGGTCTATTTGAGCCACCTCAATTGTGGCAGCTGGGTCTCCCTGATGGTTGTTTTGCTGTTCTTCAGCAGCCCGACTCTTGGGCACATGAGCATCGACATGGCGCACCTTCACAACCATATTCTTTGTTCGGGCAGCAATGTCCTTCCACAGTTCAGCAGCCCAAATAGGTTTACCCCTTCTTTGCCAATTATTTTGCTCCCACTGCTGTAACCACCCCCATAAGGCATTTGCTACCATCCATGAGTCAGTGTAAAGATAGAGCCCTGGCCACCTCTCCCGTTCAGCGACATCTAAGGCCAGTTGGACAGCCTTTACCTCTGCAAATTGCCTTGATTCGCCTTTCCCTTCAGTGGCCTCAGCACCTTGTCGTGTGGGGCTCCACACAGCAGATTTCCATCTGCGATGCTTCCCCACAATACGACACGATCCATCTGTGAACAGGGCAGATTTCTTTTCGTTCTCTGGTAGTTCATTGTATGGTGGGGCCTCTTTAGCACGCGATACTTCTTCTCCTGGTGATGTTCCAAACTTTTTACCTTCAGGCCAGTCCATGATCACCTCTAGGATTCCTGGACGGCTGAGGTTCCCCATCCGTGCTCGTTGTGTAATCAGTGCAATCCACTTACTCCAAGTGGCATCAGTAGCATGATGGGTGGAGGGAACCTTTCCCTTGAACATCCAGTTCAACACTGGCAGTCGAGGTGCCAGAAGGAGCTGTGTTTCAGTACCGACTACTTCAGAAGCAGCCCGAACCGCCTCATATGCATATGCATAGCTAAGATCTCCTTCTCAGTTGGAGTGTAGCGCTCTTCAGACCCCCTGTAGGCTCGACGCTAGAATCCCCGGGGTCGGCCTCGGGTCTCTCCTGAGGCTCTTTGCCACAAACTGCAGACCTTTCTCTCCAGTAGCAGTATATAGGTTGTTCTTTATACCCTGTCCCATCCGCACTGGCCCCAGGGCCACAGCACAGGCTATCTCCTGTTTAATCTGCTCAAAAGCCTGCTGCTGCTCAGGACCCCATGTAAACTCATTTCTCATTCGCGTCACATAATAAAGGGGGCTTACAATGAGGCTGTAGTTTGGAACATCCATTCTCCAATAGCCCACTGCACCCAGAAAAGATTATGTCTCTCTTTTGCTAGTGGGTGGAGATATGGCAGTGATTTTGTCGATCACATCTGTCGGGATGTGACGCCGGCCATCTTGTCATTTTATGCCTAGGAACTGGATTTCCTGGGCAGGTCCTTCCACTTTGCTTCGCTTCATAGCGAAACCAGCACAGAGAAGGATCTGGATTATTCGCTCCCCTTTCGTAAAGACATCTTCTGCTGTATCGCCCCACACAATGATGTCATCAATGTACTGTAGGTGTACAGGAGCACTGCCCTGTTCCAATACAGTTTGGATCAACCCACGGCAAATGGTTTCCACCCCGGAGTTAACGATTCCAGGTATACTGAATGCCCCTCCAAGTGAAAGCAAACTGTGGCTTACATTCTTTGGCCAAAGGGATGGAAAAGAAGGCATTAGCAATGTCAGTGGTGGCATGCCATTTGGCTGCTTGTGACTCCAGTTCATACTGGAGTTCTAACATGTGCGGCACAGCAGCACTCAGTGGGGGTGTGACTTCATTCAGGCCACGGTAGTCCACCGTCAGCCTCCATTCTCCACTGGCTTTACACACTGGCCATATGGGGCTGTTAAAAGGCGAGTGAGTTTTGCTGATCACTCCCCGACTCTCCAGTTGACGAATCGACTTATGAATGGGGAGCAAAGAATCCCTGTTGGTGCGGTACTGCCGCCTGTGCACCGCTTTTGTGGCAATCGGTACCTGTTGCTCTTTTACTCGCTGCAGCCCCACAACAGACGGATCTTCTCACAGGCCAGGCAAAACAGACAGCTGCTTAACACCTTCTGTGTCTACAGCAGCTATTCCAAAGGCCCATCGATACTCCTTAGGATCCTTGAAATGCCCCCTTCTGAGATAATCAATACCTAGTATACATGGAGCCCCTGGGCCCGTCCCAATAGGATGTTTCTGCCAGTCCTTACCAGTGAGGCTTATCTCAGCCTCCAACACAGTCAATTCTTGAGAGCCCCCGGTCACTCCAGAAATATGGATTGATTCTCTCCCTTCATGACTCGAGGGCATCAGAGTGCACTGTGCACCAGTGTCCACCAGGGCCTTATATTTCAGTGGTTCTCATGTGCCAGGCCATCGAATCCACACAGTCCAATATACTCTGTTATCCCTTTCCCCCCCCGACTGAGGGCAGGGACCCTCTATTCATTACCTGTGGTCACTGGAGCAACTGCACTGGTGGTTGATTTGTCTTGTAATCTTTCACCTGGGCTCTCAGCACAGGAGTAGTTTGACAGTGCCGCTTCCTCATGTCTTCTCCGTGGTCACGTAGTAATACCATAAGGCAATTCGCGGTGTATTATCCCTTACTTGAGCCGGAGACCGTTTGCCTCTAACAGCTGAGATTTTTGATGGTGCACGTGAGAAGGCCTGCAGCAAGCAGTGGGAGGCTCTGTGCCGTCACGCTGCGTTGCACCAAGGGGATTCCAGCTGGTGCCATTTCAGTGCATGCAATGTAGCTCTGAGTTAACATCAAAGCAGCAGCTGATATTCAGATTGCTGATCACATCCTAGAGGCAGAGAAAAGGGTCCGGTTTTACTGCAAAACGTGTTTTATGAGATTAAGGTCTCAACAGCAACTTTTCTCTCACTCAAACACCTCTGTTCTTCAGTAATTTAATACCAGCTGTACTTTCCTTCTGGACTTTCATGTAATCTCTGTCAGGAAATGATTTGGTCTGTTTTCCCACTTTAAGTTAGGTGCGTGTAGGTGTTTTGCTTGAGGATCAACACTCATGTCTGGAACACAGTCATATATATATATAAAGTTATTGCAGCACTTTGCAGTTTTAGGATACCTCTAGCCTCCCGAATTGGAGCTCTGAGCTCTGCTCTCAGCACTTGCAAGATTTGAAGCATTTGAACAAGATGCATTTGTTTGGAGCTGCAAACAAATACTTCAGCTTCTGCGAACAGTGCCTGACCTTCTCTTGGGGGATGAACGAGTAAAGCTCGTGGGCTTTACTCGTGGGCATCCCAGAAAACAGCAGGAGAGCAGGACAGGAGCAGACAGCCTGGCCAGATGTTGCTGGAAGGATGTCTTTTCGGACAGCAGTGAACGAAATCCTTTATCTTCACCTGTAGGAGTAGTTTAGAAGCAGGCTGAGCGTGAAGATTCAGAATTTCTGTGCACAGTGGTCTTCACACGATGTTATGGTTGCTGCAGGCTGTTCAATTACCCTGACCTGGGGGGTCCACAGATTTTCTATGAGCCATTGCTGCAACAGAGCCTGTCTGTCTCTCTGTCTCACGACGTTGCGTTGTTCCCATCAGTTCTCCATATGAAGGGGTCTCGGACTTTGTCCCACGCAAGCTCTTCATTTGTATTTTCTGCTGGGTGCCCGAGGAAAGCCTCAGCAAGGGTCTGAAGCAGCAGAGTGCTGTGAAGTGGTTTGCTAGCCTGATGACAGCGAGCTGCTGGCCTGGCAGCTGACTTGCTTCTCTATGTCTTCCTTCGACTTTTACCTGTGCTGGAGCTCACGCTGCCATCCCATTCCATGTGAGCAGCTCCGTGGGGTGGCTGTACATTCGCTCTGATGGGCGTCCCTTCTAACAGAAAGGATGAGTACGGAGTGATTTCCTTGCGCATCGCACAGGAGCAGCTGCTAGTAAAAAAGTAGAAGGGAAGTGCTTGGTAAGAGCTTCTGTAGTTACCCCTCTTGACCAGCTTCTCTGAATTTCACTATGAGCAGTGAACCCTCTCCTGGCCCTGCGCTCTTTTCCAGCACCTCTGCTGAGTGCTCCCGCTTGTGCCTCGTTTACAAACAGTGCTGTGCAGCCCATGAAGAGTCACAGTCCAAGCCTGTACGACGCCGTGCTGGTAGCATCAATTGGGCCAGCGTGATTATAAAATGATCGCATGGAATGCGGAGTATTGACCAACTGCTACAGAGAAGAAACAGCAAATATCGGACGACGATGCCAAGAACCTATAAAGATACAACATGAACCTGAGGCAGTCACGACGTCGAAAAGGATTACTTTATGATCTGTTTTTCACTTCCTTACTGATCACCACACTCTTAAAAAAAACTAGCAGAGAATAGCATAATACACACACATAACAAAAAAGAATCACCTTGGATTGATGAGGAAGACTAAGCATTATCAAGTTGAAGTATGTCACTTAGTTGCCAGCTAAACTCCGCAGTACAGTTGCAAGGCTGAAACTGTTTTCTCTGGTAATGCTCAGATGTCTGCTGCAACTAGCTAACAATCACACCTCTGCTGTTAATGAAAGCTGAGCAAGGAACATAAAGAAAACATAGCAAAAAAGGCACTTCATTGTCAAGAGTTCTTACTTCTAGTAATGAGATTACACCTAGCATTTCAACAACTCAGTCACGTTCTCCTGTGATGAAAAGCCTTTCCATGGAAGCAGAAGGCTGCCCGTGGAAAAACACAGTAGCATCACGTTAAGACATTATTTCGTCTATTGCCATCCACCAACACCCACTTCTGACATCACAGGCCAACGTAAGAAACCAGAAGGCATTGCTTTCAGAGCAGCCCTTCAGGTACCTATCCTCACTTGCGTTTTGTGTGGCTCAGATGTGGAAGTGAAAGGGCAGAGCCGGCTGCAGACATGCAACTGCTCAGAGTCTCAGCAGAGGGCTCCTGTCCCTCTGCCACCATGGCACCCACCCACAGAGGACGGGCAGGCAGAGGGACCAGGCGCTTCCTGCAGCTCCAGCTGCAGCCCTGCAAGACCCGTGCTCCCGTCATTTCGCGGACCAGGCTTGCTTCACGCAATGCCTGGAACGGGGGAAATCAAGGCTTCCTGAAGGCACACCCACTCTTGGGCATAGGAAGAGTAACAGTCAGACTGAAGGCGCAGGACGGGACAACGCAAAAACAAACCAAATATTAATTTTTTAAACTGGTCCACTCTACCTACGTGGTGCTATTCACATCTGCAGTGCTTCCCGGAGCGTAAGCGGTAGGGACATCCGACTCCGTCACCTGCAGCTCTGCCATCTGCTCCCAGCCCCGGTGGGAAAGGACCGCCTGGTGCTGGAGATGTGGTCCGAGTTGCAGAAGCGGCATGAGCAGCATCCTGTGGGGCAACAGGAAGCACGCTGCCCTCCGATGCCACAGTGCCTGACTGCTATTCCAGCAGGCTTCTGCTCTGCTGTCTCTCCTTCAAATCCATGGCCAGTGAGGATGTGGCTGGTCTTTTCCTTCTAACACCAACATTCCACTTCAATCTTCTTGGCCAGAGGAGATAATCCCTTTTGAATTAGGGCAGCAGGAGCAGAGCAACTGCTAAAAACAACGCGGAAGAGGTTGTTACCACAATTTCAAGACAAGAACAACAAAGATACAGTGATTAACGATTACAATCTCGAGAATCAAGAGACTCTCTGGAAAAACTTAGAAAGGAATACAAGGGAACAAAATGTCTTTGGTACGATTTTTGACATAGATCACTGGCAAGTAATGCCTCTCCATCTGACTGAACCCAAGCAGCCTCCCCCTTCTACCTACTAGAATCTCCTCTGGAGCTTTGGGGGATTTCTCCATAGCAGTGCCTTCAGAAATTTCCTCGTGAACCCACGAGTGCTGGCAGCGTCCTCAATGATAGGGCTGATTTTCTGGTCCCTCCCACAGTACCATGTGATCCGTTTGCTCAGCAGCCCTCCCATCCTTAGTTTAAAGCCTCCCTCACCAAGCTGCCGTCCTACTGATGAAAATACACTCACATCCCTTTAGGGAGGTGGGTCCCAAAACGACACTAATCCGCAAATAGGTCCCCCAGCCACGGAACCGGAGGCCCTGCTACCAGCTCCAGTCCTGCACTCAATGGCTTGCTTGCATCACCAGTGCCCTCCTCTTCAAGCCTGTCCCACGGAAGCACCCAGACCCCCGGGCTCCTGACTACCAGCCGGAGAGCTCTGCAGTCACTTTTGGTGCCATTCACATGCACCCCGGCGGCATCCCCTGTGCCCACCTTTCCTGGTGGCCCCACACAGTGATCCAAACAAGGTATAAGGCTGGGTGCACCTCCACCTCCTCTCCAGCACTTGAGCTACGATGGAGTTGCGAGCCCTTCTGTGAGGCAGGAGCATCCTCTGCTGCAAAGAGTCTCCAGCTTCTGTCCATCACCAGATGTGAGGCTCTGCCATGATGCTGCAGAGAGTGACCTGCAGCTCATAAAAGGCCCCAAGCACTGCAGAGGTGGTCTGTGATGCCCTCAGAGCATTAAACACCAACAGTTATAAACACGGGCAAAAGCAGGTGGTACGGAATTTCATATCACACAGAAGCACCGAAACCAAAGTTTCTAAGCGCGGTGTTACCCAGGAGTCCCAGCAGGCAGAGCTGGTACGATCTAGTATGTGACTACAGAACAAGGCATCAGGCAGTGCTGATGAGATGTGCATTAGGGACAGTTCATGCCTTCGTTGGTACCATTCCAGTGACAGCAGTGTCTACAGTAAGCGCTTCACGTACAAACCTCAATGATTCACACTCCGTCCAGTCGAGTCAGAAGAACAAGACTACGAGGATGTCCTGTATGCAGGCACAGTGCAGATAGAGCTCCTTCTGCAGGCACCAGAGAAAGCTTCCCCACCTGCCAATCTATAGCCAATATACACACAAAGCACAGAAAGGCTTTTCGTGCTCGACACTTGCAGAGAACAAGTTGACAAGGTTTACATTAATTATGCAAATTCACTCTTCATAGCAATGAGTAAACAATTTATAGAACGAAAATAAAGAGAAATCCACAGAATCTTCTACTTCTCACGAGCCAGGAAATACAGCAGGCATCCCTTCGTACTCACCACCACAGAGCGTCACCAGTCCCAGCAGTGCCCGTCTCCAGTCCTGCCCCTTTTTGAGTCCGTCTCCCACCTCTGATGTAGCCGTGACCAGACCCTGATCTGCCCCCATTCCGTTTAGCCAGTCCCAATCTTGTCCTGTCCCTGATCCTCCCACTCACCTTGCCCGTGTTCCTGCCCTGTCCTAACCTTACCACTACCTCCACATCTTCCCTAACCCTTTATCCTGTCACTGCCTGTCCCTCTCTTTTTCCACTCGTTCCCCTGTTCTTACAGATCTCGGAGATCGAGAAACACGAGACAGCGGTTGAAGACTGGAAGCGACAACAGGGTAAAAGCGTGGTTTCTCGAAAAGCGAGTGCACCCGCTCCGAAGCACGTCAGCGAGAATGCCGCTTCCGAGCAGTGAGAGCGAATTCCTGCCTCTGCGATGCCAAGAAGGGGGGAATTCAGCCTGCCGCTATGCCTCGGACGGGGTTTTTTTTTCTCTGCATTGCAGGAAGGATCCCTCTCTCGTTGTTCGAATGTCGCTCGGGGCACGTCCATCTGCTTTTTTAGGGAGGGTTCTCCCTGCCACTCTCTTCGTCACGCAGTGGTGTAGTAGTGAAGCCATGCAGATGAACACTGCAACGAGTTGTCGCTCGAAGGTAAGGCATAGAAACCACGTTGCAAGCCAGCCGTAGAGCATTCTGCATATGTGTACGCCTGGGGAACTGAATTGAGCTCCATTCCGATGAGCGGAGACGAACCCGCTACTCGGGGAACAGCAGCCGACTTCTGTAGCACGTTCTCTGTGAGCGAGCATCACGAAATCGCGGCTGAAGACTGGAGGCGGCATGAGGGAACAAGAGCGGGCAGCGAGAGCGTCCGCTCCGGAGCCGTTCAGAGCGAATGACTCTTCCGAGCAGTGAGAGAGAAATCGTGCCGTTCCGAAGCCGGGAAGGGGCGAATTGAACCTACTGCGGATCCTCGGACAGGGTTTTTTTTCTGCACAGTGCAGGAAAGATCTCTCTCGCCTTGTTCGAATGGGCCTCCCTGAGAGCACATCATCTGTCTTGCCTTTTGCCTCCAAAGCTCTGACACCTGTCCCAGTGTGAAGACGGGGACAGCAAGCAGATCTTCCACCTGGAAGACATCGAGGGAGAGTGGGTTATGGGGTGTTAAGGGAAGCAGGTGGGAGGTCACAGGGTCAGCCAGAAGACAATGCAGACGGCCCTGTGTGCCGGGAATGGCACTATGGTGTTTTTAAGGGCTAATGGGGGTACGGGGTTCTTATGGAGCTCGAATAGGGAGGTTACGGGCAGTTAGGGGGAGTTTATGCAGTGGTTATCAGGCGGTTATGGGATGGTTGCAGGGTGGTTATGAGATGGTTGTAAGGATCGCATGGGGATGTTATGGTGTTGATTTGTGGAATCAAACTCTAACCCACGTAAGCTTATAAGAGCAGATAGATTTCTTTCAGCGCTGCACCACACGCTGGGCGCCAAGGGGACTGCTCCTCCTAGCTTGCACACCAGAGAGTGGGGTCCGCATCCACTTATTACCCAGGCCATACGTATTCAGGGGCCTGGGGGTGGGAGGGGAGAACTGGAGGTTGTGGGGAGGGAGCTTCTAAAGGGACACCAAGGGTTGCAGTCCGGATCAGAACACGGGACTCGGAACGAGGGGACCTGAGGGGACTGGGAACTCTGGGGGTCAGACAGAAGGGACGGGGGCGGAAGAAAATAGGGGAGAAAATGAGAAGACTGTGAGAATGGGGATCGGAGCGGGAGACGGGCAGACGAGAAACCGCGGGGGTCATAACGGGGAACGCGAACAAAGAGCGACGGAGAAACCGACGGGGGGAACAGGACTGCGGCTACGAGAACTATGGGAGCTAAGGCGGGAACGGGGAGCAGAGCGTAAGCCCGGGGCTCGGACCGAGGGACTCGGGGGACGGTAGGCGACACGCTGCGGGGGCGGGGTGGAGGACAAAGAGAAGAAGGTCTCTATTAGGTTCTCTATGATGTTTCTGTGGATCTCCCTCTCTCTATATGGTCTCTGTGTGTCCTTATGTGTCCCTGTGGTGTAACTCTTTGTCGCTATGGGGTCTTTCCGTGTCCCTTTTGGGTCTCTGTGTTTCCGTATCTGCACCTGTGGGGTCCATGCGTGTCCTATGTGTTCCTATGGGGTAACGAAGTGTCCCTTCAGGGTCTCCCTGTGTCCCTAAGGGAGCACTCTATGACCCTGTGGGGGTACCTCTGTGTCCCTATTTGTCCCTGTCGGGTCTCTGCAAGGCCTCAATGGGGTCTCTATATATCCCTCTTTATCTTTGTGGGGTCTTTATGTGTTCTCTGTCTGTCTCTGTGTGACCTCCTTTTACCCTACTGGGTGTATCTGTTTCCTGTGGTGTCCCTGTGGGGTCCCTATGTATCCCTGTGGGGTCCCTATGGGGTCTCACTCTGTCCCTGTCGGGTCCCTCTGTGTCTCTATGTGTCCCTATAGGTCCATGTCGGGTCCCTAATTGGATCCTAATGGGTCTCTCTGGGGTCTCTCTGTGTCTGTATGTATCCCTGTGGGATCTCTCTGTGTTCCTAATGGGGCCTCTACGGGGTCTCCATCTTGTCCCTGTGGGGACTCTCTGTGTTCCTATGGTGTCTCTATGGGATATCTCTGTGTCCCTTTTGGGTCTCTATGTTTCTTTGTGTGTTACTGTGCGCTCCCTATGAGTCCCACAGGTTCCCTATGGGGTCCCTGTGTGTCCCTATGGGGTCTCTATGGGGTCCCTTTTGGTCTTTCGGTTTCATTATGGTGTCCCTCTATGTCCCTATCGGCTCCCTGTGGTGTCCCTATGGGGTCCCCATGTGTCCCTTAGGGGTCTCTATGTGTCCCTGTTTATCTCTGTGGGGTCTCTGTGGGGTCTCACTCTGTCCTTATGTTTCCCCATTGGTCGCTGTGGGGTCCCTACCGGCTCTCTCTGTATTCCTAATGGGGCCTCTATGGAGTCTTCATCACGACCCTAGGGGGTCCCTACGTGTCTCTGTGGAATCTCTATGGGTCGGTGTCTGTGCTGCATATGTTTCAAGCCACCCAGTGGTTGCCTCCACCATTGTAAGCACATAATGCTGACCACTGCGAGATGGTGGCAAGGTGATATAATCAACCTGCCGTGCCTCCCCATATTTGTACTTCTGCCGTCGCCCTTCCTCCCACAGAGGTTTCATCCCCTTGGCTTGTTTGATGATGGCACGTATTTCACAGTTATGAATAACCTGTGCAATGGCATCCATAGTTCAGTCCACCCCTCGGTCTCCGGCCCATTTGTATGTTGCATCTCTCCCTTGATGACCTGAGGTCTCATGGGCCCACCGAGCTAGAAATAATACACCCTTGTTCTGCCAGTGCAGGTCTATTTGAGCCACCTCAATTGTGGCAGCTGGGTCTCCCTGATGGTTGTTTTGCTGTTCTTCAGCAGCCCGACTCTTGGGCACATGAGCATCGACATGGCGCACCTTCACAACCATATTCTTTGTTCGGGCAGCAATGTCCTTCCACAGTTCAGCAGCCCAAATAGGTTTACCCCTTCTTTGCCAATTATTTTGCTCCCACTGCTGTAACCACCCCCATAAGGCATTTGCTACCATCCATGAGTCAGTGTAAAGATAGAGCCCTGGCCACCTCTCCCGTTCAGCGACATCTAAGGCCAGTTGGACAGCCTTTACCTCTGCAAATTGCCTTGATTCGCCTTTCCCTTCAGTGGCCTCAGCACCTTGTCGTGTGGGGCTCCACACAGCAGATTTCCATCTGCGATGCTTCCCCACAATACGACACGATCCATCTGTGAACAGGGCAGATTTCTTTTCGTTCTCCGGTAGTTCATTGTATGGTGGGGCCTCTTTAGCACGCGATACTACTTCTCCTGGTGATGTTCCAAACTTTTTACCTTCAGGCCAGTCCATGATCACCTCTAGGATTCCTGGACGGCTGAGGTTCCCCATCCGTGCTCGTTGTGTAATCAGTGCAATCCACTTACTCCAAGTGGCATCAGTAGCATGATGGGTGGAGGGAACCTTTCCCTTGAACATCCAGTTCAACACTGGCAGTCGAGGTGCCAGAAGGAGCTGTGTTTCAGTACCGACTACTTCAGAAGCAGCCCGAACCGCCTCATATGCATATGCATAGCTAAGATCTCCTTCTCAGTTGGAGTGTAGCGCTCTTCAGACCCCCTGTAGGCTCGACGCTAGAATCCCCGGGGTCGGCCTCGGGTCTCTCCTGAGGCTCTTTGCCACAAACTGCAGACCTTTCTCTCCAGTAGCAGTATATAGGTTGTTCTTTATACCCTGTCCCATCCGCACTGGCCCCAGGGCCACAGCACAGGCTATCTCCTGTTTAATCTGCTCAAAAGCCTGCTGCTGCTCAGGACCCCATGTAAACTCATTTCTCATTCGCGTCACATAATAAAGGGGGCTTACAATGAGGCTGTAGTTTGGAACATCCATTCTCCAATAGCCCACTGCACCCAGAAAAGATTATGTCTCTCTTTTGCTAGTGGGTGGAGATATGGCAGTGATTTTGTCGATCACATCTGTCGGGATATGACGCCGGCCATCTTGTCATTTTATGCCTAGGAACTGGATTTCCTGGGCAGGTCCTTCCACTTTGCTTCGCTTCATAGCGAAACCAGCACAGAGAAGGATCTGGATTATTCGCTCCCCTTTCGTAAAGACATCTTCTGCTGTATCGCCCCACACAATGATGTCATCAATGTACTGTAGGTGTACAGGAGCACTGCCCTGTTCCAATACAGTTTGGATCAACCCACGGCAAATGGTTTCCACCCCGGAGTTAACGATTCCAGGTATACTGAATGCCCCTCCAAGTGAAAGCAAACTGTGGCTTACATTCTTTGGCCAAAGGGATGGAAAAGAAGGCATTAGCAATGTCAGTGGTGGCATGCCATTTGGCTGCTTGTGACTCCAGTTCATACTGGAGTTCTAACATGTGCGGCACAGCAGCACTCAGTGGGGGTGTGACTTCATTCAGGCCACGGTAGTCCACCGTCAGCCTCCATTCTCCACTGGCTTTACACACTGGCCATATGGGGCTGTTAAAAGGCGAGTGAGTTTTGCTGATCACTCCCCGACTCTCCAGTTGACGAATCGACTTATGAATGGGGAGCAAAGAATCCCTGTTGGTGCGGTACTGCCGCCTGTGCACCGCTTTTGTGGCAATCGGTACCTGTTGCTCTTTTACTCGCTGCAGCCCCACAACAGACGGATCTTCTCACAGGCCAGGCAAAACAGACAGCTGCTTAACACCTTCTGTGTCTACAGCAGCTATTCCAAAGGCCCATCGATACTCCTTAGGATCCTTGAAATGCCCCCTTCTGAGATAATCAATACCTAGTATACATGGAGCCCCTGGGCCCGTCCCAATAGGATGTTTCTGCCAGTCCTTACCAGTGAGGCTTATCTCAGCCTCCAACACAGTCAATTCTTGAGAGCCCCTGGTCACTCCAGAAATATGGATTGATTCTCTCCCTTCATGACTCGAGGGCATCAGAGTGCACTGTGCACCAGTGTCCACCAGGGCCTTATATTTCAGTGGTTCTCATGTGCCAGGCCATCGAATCCACACAGTCCAATATACTCTGTTATCCCTTTCCCCCCCCGACTGAGGGCAGGGACCCTCTATTCATTACCTGTGGTCACTGGAGCAACTGCACTGGTGGTTGATTTGTCTTGTAATCTTTCACCTGGGCTCTCAGCACAGGAGTAGTTTGACAGTGCCGCTTCCTCATGTCTTCTCCGTGGTCACGTAGGTAATACCATAAGGCAATTCGCGGTGTATTATCCCTTACTTGAGCCGGAGACCGTTTGCCTCTAACAGCTGAGATTTTTGATGGTGCACGTGAGAAGGCCTGCAGCAAGCAGTGGGAGGCTCTGTGCCGTCACGCTGCGTTGCACCAAGGGGATTCCAGCTGGTGCCATTTCAGTGCATGCAATGTAGCTCTGAGTTAACATCAAAGCAGCAGCTGATATTCAGATTGCTGATCACATCCTAGAGGCAGAGAAAAGGGTCCGGTTTTACTGCAAAACGTGTTTTACGAGATTAAGGTCTCAACAGCAACTTTTCTCTCACTCAAACACCTCTGTTCTTCAGTAATTTAATACCAGCTGTACTTTCCTTCTGGACTTTCATGTAATCTCTGTCAGGAAATGATTTGGTCTGTTTTCCCACTTTAAGTTAGGTGCGTGTAGGTGTTTTGCTTGAGGATTAACACTCGTGTCTGGAACACAGTCATATATATATATAAAGTTATTGCAGCACTTTGCAGTTTTAGGATACCTCTAGCCTCCCGAATTGGAGCTCTGAGCTCTGCTCTCAGCACTTGCAAGATTTGAAGCATTTGAACAAGATGCATTTGTTTGGAGCTGCAAACAAATACTTCAGCTTCTGCGAACAGTGCCTGACCTTCTCTTGGGGGATGAACGAGTAAAGCTCGTGGGCTTTACTCGTGGGCATCCCAGAAAACAGCAGGAGAGCAGGACAGAAGCAGACAGCCTGGCCAGATGTTGCTGGAAGGATGTCTTTTCGGACAGCAGAGAACGAAATCCTTTATCTTCACCTGTAGGAGTAGTTTAGAAGCAGGCTGAGCGTGAAGATTCAGAATTTCTGTGCACAGTGGTCTTCACACGATGTTATGGTTGCTGCAGGCTGTTCAATTACCCTGACCTGGGGGGTCCACAGATTTTCTATGAGCCATTGCTGCAACAGAGCCTGTCTGTCTCTCTGTCTCACGACGTTGCGTTGTTCCCATCAGTTCTCCATATGAAGGGGTCTCGGACTTTGTCCCACGCAAGCTCTTCATTTGTATTTTCTGCTGGGTGCCCGAGGAAAGCCTCAGCAAGGGTCTGAAGCAGCAGAGTGCTGTGAAGTGGTTTGCTAGCCTGATGACAGCGAGCTGCTGGCCTGGCAGCTGACTTGCTTCTCTATGTCTTCCTTCGACTTTTACCTGTGCTGGAGCTCACGCTGCCATCCCGTTCCATGTGAGCAGCTCCGTGGGGTGGCTGTACATTCGCTCTGATGGGCGTCCCTTCTAGAAAGACAGAAAGGATGAGTACGGAGTGATTTCCTTGCGCATCGCAAAGGAGCAGCTGCTAGTAAAAAAGTAGAAGGGAAGTGCTTGGTAAGAGCTTCTGTAGTTACCCCTCTTGACCAGCTTCTCTGAATTTCACTATGAGCAGTGAACCCTCTCCTGGCCCTGCGCTCTTTTCCAGCACCTCTGCTGAGTGCTCCCGCTTGTGCCTCGTTTACAAACAGTGCTGTGCAGCCCATGAAGAGTCACAGTCCAAGCCTGTACGACGCCGTGCTGGTAGCATCAATTGGGCCAGCGTGATTATAAAATGATCGCATGGAATGAGGAGTATTGACCAACTGCTACAGAGAAGAAAAAGCAAATATCGGACGACGATGCCAAGAACCTATAAAGATACAACATGAACCTGAGGCAGTCACGACGTCGAAAAGGATTACTTTATGATCTGTTTTTCACTTCCTTACTGATCACCACACTCTTAAAAAAAACTAGCAGAGAATAGCATAATACACACACATAACAAAAAAGAATCACCTTGGATTGATGAGGAAGACTAAGCATTATCAAGTTGAAGTATGTCACTTAGTTGCCAGCTAAACTCCGCAGTACAGTTGCAAGGCTGAAACTGTTTTCTCTGGTAATGCTCAGATGTCTGCTGCAACTAGCTAACAATCACACCTCTGCTGTTAATGAAAGCTGAGCAAGGAACATAAAGAAAACATAGCAAAAAAGGCACTTCATTGTCAAGAGTTCTTACTTCTAGTAATGAGATTACACCTAGCATTTCAACAACTCAGTCACGTTCTCCTGTGATGAAAAGCCTTTCCATGGAAGCAGAAGGCTGCCCGTGGAAAAACACAGTAGCATCACGTTAAGACATTATTTCGTCTATTGCCATCCACCAACACCCACTTCTGACATCACAGGCCAACGTAAGAAACCAGAAGGCATTGCTTTCAGAGCAGCCCTTCAGGTACCTATCCTCACTTGCGTTTTGTGTGGCTCAGATGTGGAAGTGAAAGGGCAGAGCCGGCTGCAGACATGCAACTGCTCAGAGTCTCAGCAGAGGGCTCCTGTCCCTCTGCCACCATGGCACCCACCCACAGAGGACGGGCAGGCAGAGGGACCAGGCGCTTCCTGCAGCTCCAGCTGCAGCCCTGCAAGACCCGTGCTCCCGTCATTTCGCGGACCAGGCTTGCTTCACGCAATGCCTGGAACGGGGGAAATCAAGGCTTCCTGAAGGCACACCCACTCTTGGGCATAGGAAGAGTAACAGTCAGACTGAAGGCGCAGGACGGGACAACGCAAAAACAAACCAAATATTAATTTTTTAAACTGGTCCACTCTACCTACGTGGTGCTATTCACATCTGCAGTGCTTCCCGGAGCGTAAGCGGTAGGGACATCCGACTCCGTCACCTGCAGCTCTGCCATCTGCTCCCAGCCCCGGTGGGAAAGGACCGCCTGGTGCTGGAGATGTGGTCCGAGTTGCAGAAGCGGCATGAGCAGCATCCTGTGGGGCAACAGGAAGCACGCTGCCCTCCGATGCCACAGTGCCTGACTGCTATTCCAGCAGGCTTCTGCTCTGCTGTCTCTCCTTCAAATCCATGGCCAGTGAGGATGTGGCTGGTCTTTTCCTTCTAACACCAACATTCCACTTCAATCTTCTTGGCCAGAGGAGATAATCCCTTTTGAATTAGGGCAGCAGGAGCAGAGCAACTGCTAAAAACAACGCGGAAGAGGTTGTTACCACAATTTCAAGACAAGAACAACAAAGATACAGTGATTAACGATTACAATCTCGAGAATCAAGAGACTCTCTGGAAAAACTTAGAAAGGAATACAAGGGAACAAAATGTCTTTGGTACGATTTTTGACATAGATCACTGGCAAGTAATGCCTCTCCATCTGACTGAACCCAAGCAGCCTCCCCCTTCTACCTACTAGAATCTCCTCTGGAGCTTTGGGGGATTTCTCCATAGCAGTGCCTTCAGAAATTTCCTCGTGAACCCACGAGTGCTGGCAGCGTCCTCAATGATAGGGCTGATTTTCTGGTCCCTCCCACAGTACCATGTGATCCGTTTGCTCAGCAGCCCTCCCATCCTTAGTTTAAAGCCTCCCTCACCAAGCTGCCGTCCTACTGATGAAAATACACTCACATCCCTTTAGGGAGGTGGGTCCCAAAACGACACTAATCCGCAAATAGGTCCCCCAGCCACGGAACCGGAGGCCCTGCTACCAGCTCCAGTCCTGCACTCAATGGCTTGCTTGCATCACCAGTGCCCTCCTCTTCAAGCCTGTCCCACGGAAGCACCCAGACCCCCGGGCTCCTGACTACCAGCCGGAGAGCTCTGCAGTCACTTTTGGTGCCATTCACATGCACCCCGGCGGCATCCCCTGTGCCCACCTTTCCTGGTGGCCCCACACAGTGATCCAAACAAGGTATAAGGCTGGGTGCACCTCCACCTCCTCTCCAGCACTTGAGCTACGATGGAGTTGCGAGCCCTTCTGTGAGGCAGGAGCATCCTCTGCTGCAAAGAGTCTCCAGCTTCTGTCCATCACCAGATGTGAGGCTCTGCCATGATGCTGCAGAGAGTGACCTGCAGCTCATAAAAGGCCCCAAGCACTGCAGAGGTGGTCTGTGATGCCATCAGAGCATTAAACACCAACAGTTATAAACACTTGCAAAAGCAGGTGGTACGGAATTTCATATCACACAGAAGCACCGAAACCAAAGTTTCTAAGCGCGGTGTTACCCAGGAGTCCCAGCAGGCAGAGCTGGTACGATCTAGTATGTGACTACAGAACAAGGCATCAGGCAGTGCTGATGAGATGTGCATTAGGGACAGTTCATGCCTTCGTTGGTACCATTCCAGTGACAGCAGTGTCTACAGTAAGCGCTTCACGTACAAACCTCAATGATTCACACTCCCTCCAGTCGAGTCAGAAGAACAAGACTACGAGGATGTCCTGTATGCAGGCACAGTGCAGATAGAGCTCCTTCTGCAGGCACCAGAGAAAGCTTCCCCACCTGCCAATCTATAGCCAATATACACACAAAGCACAGAAAGGCTTTTCGTGCTCGACACTTGCAGAGAACAAGTTGACAAGGTTTACATTAATTATGCAAATTCACTCTTCATAGCAATGAGTAAACAATTTATAGAACGAAAATAAAGAGAAATCCACAGAATCTTCTACTTCTCACGAGCCAGGAAATACAGCAGGCATCCCTTCGTACTCACCACCACAGAGCGTCACCAGTCCCAGCAGTGCCCGTCTCCAGTCCTGCCCGTTTTGAGTCCGTCTCCCACCTCTGATGTAGCCGTGACCAGACCCTGATCTGCCCCCATTCCGTTTAGCCAGTCCCAATCTTGTCCTGTCCCTGGTCCTCCAACTCACCTTGCCCGTGTTCCTGCCCTGTCCTAACCTTACCACTACCTCCACATCTTCCCTAACCCTTTATCCTGTCACTGCCTGTCCCTCTCTTTTTCCACTCGTTCCCCTGTTCTTACAGATCTCGGAGATCGAGAAACACGAGACAGCGGTTGAAGACTGGAAGCGACAACAGGGTAAAAGCGTGGTTTCTCGAAAAGCGAGTGCACCCGCTCCGAAGCACGTCAGCGAGAATGCCGCTTCCGAGCAGTGAGAGCGAATTCCTGCCTCTGCGATGCCAAGAAGGGGGGAATTCAGCCTGCCGCTATGCCTCGGACGGGGTTTTTTTTTCTCTGCATTGCAGGAAGGATCCCTCTCTCGTTGTTCGAATGTCGCTCGGGGCACGTCCATCTGCTTTTTTAGGGAGGGTTCTCCCTGCCACTCTCTTCGTCACGCAGTGGTGTAGTAGTGAAGCCATGCAGATGAACACTGCAACGAGTTGTCGCTCGAAGGTAAGGCATAGAAACCACGTTGCAAGCCAGCCGTAGAGCATTCTGCATATGTGTACGCCTGGGGAACTGAATTGAGCTCCATTCCGATGAGCGGAGACGAACCCGCTACTCGGGGAACAGCAGCCGACTTCTGTAGCACGTTCTCTGTGAGCGAGCATCACGAAATCGCGGCTGAAGACTGGAGGCGGCATGAGGGAACAAGAGCGGGCAGCGAGAGCGTCCGCTCCGGAGCCGTTCAGAGCGAATGACTCTTCCGAGCAGTGAGAGAGAAATCGTGCCGTTCCGAAGCCGGGAAGGGGCGAATTGAACCTACTGCGGATCCTCGGACAGGGTTTTTTTTCTGCACAGTGCAGGAAAGATCTCTCTCGCCTTGTTCGAATGGGCTCCCTGAGAGCACATCATCTGTCTTGCCTTTTGCCTCCAAAGCTCTGACACCTGTCCCAGTGTGAAGACGGGGACAGCAAGCAGATCTTCCACCTGGGAAGACATCGAGGGAGAGTGGGTTATGGGGTCAAAAGGTCTGTGAACAGGACATATTTCTTTTCATTGTATGATAGTTCATTGTATGGTGGGGGGGCCTCTTTAGCACGCGATACTTCTCCTGGTGATGTTCCAAACTTTTTATCTTCATGCCAGACCAGGAGGGACTTTTTACCCTTCAGCCCAGGAGGGGTGGATGGGGACATGGGGTGACTGTAGGGACATTGCAGGGACATGGGGAGGGATAGGGGGAGGCACGGGGGGAAGGGAAGGGAATTGGGAGGGACGGTTAGACATGGGGGAGAGTGCAGGGGGGACTTGAGGGTTACAATGGGGTACATGAGGAGGTACTGGGGATATGAGTGGGACACGAGGAGGGACAAGGGGGACATTGGAGGACATGGGGAGGATGGGGGGGACATGGAGAGGGACGGGGGGCATCCAGTGGCACCCAGTGTCACCTCAGCGTCACCCAGTGGTACCCATTGGCTTCCAATAACACCCAGAGGCACCTCGGAGTCACCCAATGGTTCAAAATGGCACCAGTGTCACCCAAAGGCACCCATGGGACACAAAGGCACCTCAGTGTCACCAGTGTCCCCTATTGTCCTTCATTGTCCCCCATTGTCCCGCAATGTCCCCTCAATGACCCTCGATGTCCCCAATGTCTCCCACAGTCTCTCAATGTCTCCCACTGTCCCCAGTGTTCCCCAATGTCCCTCAATGTCCCCCCCAAGGTGGAAGATCTGACGGCCACCCCTGGCTTCACGCTGGACAGGTGGCAGCTCTGCTGGAGGTGAGGGGGGACGTGGGGTGGTTGAGGGGTTTGGGGGGAACACCTGGGGGACATTGGGGGTCATTAGGGGACATGGAGGGGGACATTAGGGGACATGGGGGGATGGGAAAGAAACTGGGGGGAAAACGGGGTGGCGTCTCCAAAGGCTGTGCCTTGAAGGTTCGCGCAGATGAGCCACGTGTATTTCTGTGCTGGGAGAGCTGCCGCATCTCAGTGGGAAGGTCACCGCTGCCCCTCTTCAGCTGAGAGAGCCCAGCCCTTGGAATTGGGCTGTGCCGTCCCCTGACCCACCGCCAGACCTTCCAGGTCTCCCAGGTTTACAAAGGAGGCCCCATGGGCAGCAGAAACTCTCCTCACCTGCGTGACCACACTTGTGCCTGCAGGCCCTGCTGTCAATCAGCAGGACGGGATCCTGGCCGTGAGCTGAGGGCAATGCTGGAGGCCAGTCACCAGTCGCTATTTGTTCCTGCATGGCTGGGATGGTTGAGCAAGGGTTCTGTTTTTTGCTGCCCACTGGGTTCTTCTCCACAGTTGCTTCCTGTGCCCTGAGGGCTCTGTGCTCTCGGTGCCGTGTCGTGAGTGAGTGGAGGAGGTGATCCAGCTTCCCTCTGAGCTCCGAGGCTGAAGCTCGGGCGGATGGCATGGCTAAGTCACGGCCTTGTCACTCCTCGGGCAGCTTTCAGTGCCCACTTCAGTGCCATTTGCTGCACCGTTTCCCTGCACGCTGCGCTGTTCAGCGATGCTGTTGCGTGCAACGGAAACTGTTCATGGGTTGCAGAAGTGCCACAGGGAGGGCTTTGCTTAGTCGTTGGTTCGTTCCTGCGCTGCAGCCCAAGCGGATGCCAGGGGTGGTGGTTTGTTTTACCGATGGCGCCGACTCAGCCATGCTCTTCAAAACCTCGCGCTCGTGGCATTTAACTTCATGAGTTCCGTGCAGGTCTGCAAAGGGAAAAGGACGAATGCAACTGAGGAAAGTTCTCCCTGGGCTCTTACCATCCGAGGGAGCTGCTGGAGGAAAGGGAAGGGGCAGCTCGTGGTGGGTCTCTTCAGTCTGATCGCCTTGGACTCGGGAAGCTGAGGTCTGCTGTAGGCGTGCAGCCTGCACAGCAGCAGGGCACTGCTCAGAGCCATGCTGCAGTGCTGTTCCACGCGATGCCTCGCAGGCACTAGACAGCACCGGAGACGCTCTGCTGCATCCAGCCCAGACCCAGGGTCAGCTGCTCCCCCAGCATGGCCATGACTTGTCAGAGCTGCTCTGTGCAGACGTCGGCGCTGCGATGGCAGCCTACGTCGAGTGCTGTTCTTCTGTTCGTACAGAGCCCTCCCTGCAGCTGGGCAAGGTCAAGGCAGGATGAGCATCCCGAGCAGGGATGGCTGCCTTTGCTAATGCTGGACACCGTGTGGAGTTGTCGATTCTGAAGGCGTTCCTGCTGGAGCTTGGATTGCAGCCTGCGAGGTGCCAGGCTGTGATGGAGGAACGTGGCGGTTGGCGATGCTCTCAGCACTGTGTGTGAGGGCCTTGCCTAGGAGTTGATTCCTCAGGAGGCGTGAGAGGGGAGGCGCGGTGGCAGCGCCAAATGCCCGCGGCAGCAGAGGAGCTCGCAGGTGGGTTTGGTGGGCGGAGAGCAGCAGACTTGGCCTGAGCTCCTCTCTAAAAGAAGCCAGGAGCGGCTCTGTGAAAATGGCCGAGCTCAGCAGGGCGCGGAGAGGCGTTGCAGCAGTGTGCAGTGAAGCCGTTGTGATGCCGCTCACCTCTCCCCGCTCCCAGTTCCCGGCGGGCTGTGAGTTCCTGCTTCCAGTCTCCTTCGTTGCCACGCAGCACCGCGGCAGCCGAGCTCCAGTCCGTGCCCCAGTCTCAGTGGGATCGGCCGGTTCTGCTCTCGTCCGCTCAGAGAAACAGCTGCTTCCTGCCCACAAACTTTGTGATGGGAGTTTCCCTGCAGAAGCGTTCGTGTCCTCCTTGTGGACCCGTTGGCCGGTTCCCAGCTCTCCAAACGGAGACGTATGGCTGCAGCCCGCTTCACGCCCCCCCTTGGTACCTCAAACCGCTCCCCACGTGCCCCTCTTCCTCTTCCCTGTGTCCCCATACCACCCCACACCCCATGTCCCACCAGCAGCCCACGTCTTGCCTTCTCCAGATCAGCATTCTGCTCCTGCAGGCTGTGTTGTCATATCCAGCCCGTGTCCCTGTATCCCCCGTCGCCCCCCACAGAGCCCCATAACCCCTCGAGGACCTTCTCAGACCCGCTACGGCTCCCCCACAGCCAGCTCAGTACCTGCTGGAGACACACAGTCCCCAACGGTGCTCCACAGCCCCCACTCAGCTCCCTCTGAATCTCCACATTTCCTCCCTCGGACCTCCCAGGACCCCCATGGGATCTCACAGACCCCCACCGTCCCTGACAGGACCCCTGTCGCCGTCCCAGGACCCCCACGACCCACCTGGGGCTCTGGTGCCGAGCGCAGCATCCTCAGTGAGCTGCGCCGCAGGGCCTTCATTACGGAGAGGAGACTTCTATGGAGCAACACCACCCAGCAGAGCTTCGGACCCTTTCCCTTCCCTTCTGCCCTGCTGCCGCTCTGCCCCTCTCTCCTTCTACCTTCCCTTCCCTTTCCCTCCCCTCCCCATCTCCCCTCCACCTCCCTCCACCTCCCCCCTGCCTCCCTCCCTATCACCCTGGCTCTCACCGCTGCCCACATCCCCGCAGTCCTTTTCCCACATCTCCCCTCCTGCCCACCTCCCGCCGTTTCGCCGCATCTCCCTGCGGATCTCCCCCCCACAGCCCCACTCCCGGCCGCCATCCCCGGAGCTCCGCCCTGCCCCGCTCGCTCCCCGTCTCCGGAGAGACGGCGTCCGTTGCCGTGGCGACGCACCGCCCCGCTCAGTGACGTCATCACGCCGCGACCCGAGGAGGCGGCCGCGCACGAGCGGGGCGGGGCGGCGCGGCGCCGGGGCTCCGAGCGCCGCCTCGGCTCCACGCTGAGTGTTGCGGGGCGGCGGCGCGGCGGGGGGCACCGGGGCTGGGCCGTCCCGTCCCGCGTGGGCCTCGCGCGGCGTCTGCGGTGCTCGGGGCCTCTGCCCGGCGGCGGGAGCTGCCCCACGCCCCCAGCCCCTGCTCCCCACCCGCGGTATTTCGCTGCCTTCCCTGTGTCCTCCACCCCGCCCCTGCCGCCGGTCGCCCACCGTCCCCCGAGTCCCTCGGTCCGAGCCCTGGGCTCACGCTCTGCCCCCCGTTCCCCGCCTCCACTCGCCCCGTTCTCATCGCCCAGTCCCTCTTCCGCCCCTCCCCTCGGTTCCTCCAGCGCTCTCTGTCCGCGTTCCCCATTCTGACCCCCGCGGTTCCTCGTCTGTCCGTCTCCCGCTCCGATCCCTCGTGTCCCCATTCTCACCCCCCCCCACAAGCCTTCCTGTTTTCTCCCCTACATTCGCCCGCCCCCCGTCCCTTCTCCTGCTACCAGCAGTAGTTTGCTGCCTGCTGCCAGGAAACGTGCAGACACAGACAGAGGCCCCCCTCAAACCGCACGCGTAAGAGGAAGGCTGCAACCAAGAGGAGTCGGGGGTGCCTCAGGGGCAGCGGTCAGCCCTGGCCTCAAGCCTTCCTCCACCCGGAAGGACGGAAGGCTGGTTGTCATAGGCGACTCCCTGCGGCAAGGAACAGCAGGCCCAGTATGCCGGCCTGAGCCTGCCTGCAGAGAGGTGTGCTGCCTCCCTAGGGCACGGGGCAGGGACATTGCTAGGAGACTTCCCAGGCGGATCTGCCCTTCTGCCTGCTGTCTGCTATTGATAGCATGGGCTGGCAGTGCAGAAGGCAGTGAGAAAAGCCTGCAGGCTCTCAGAGATGACTCCAGGGGGCTGGGGCGGGTGGTTGAAAGAACGGGTGTGCGGGGGGTTTTACATCCATGCAGCGGCAGGGGAGGAGACTGGGATGAGCCTAAAAACCCATCTCTTGAACACACGGCTCAGGAGTTGGTGCAAACACAGCAGTTGGGGTTGTTCTGATCGCGGCGCCATTGACTCGGCGCCTGGCACCATGGCTGCAGATGGCAGCAGCCTGGCTGCACGGGGAAAGAGGGTTCGAGGCGAGGAAGCGGCGGGACTTATGGACAGGTGTTGAACTGGGTGTGAAGGGGGAAGGGGAGCAAATGAGGGCCGCTGGGACCGAGGGGGTGTCGCAGTTCAGCAGCCAGAGGCCTCTGTCATAGGAAAGTCCTTTATTCTTCTTCTTTCCCACAGCTCTAGAGACTGTAGGCCTCTGGGATTAACCCCGATAGATGGGGTGGGGGAAAAAGGTAGGCAATCAGGACAGGATTGTATGATGTCTTTGGCCTGTTGGTAATTTGAAAAGAATGACACAAAGCTTGGGCGCTTTGATGGTAAAAATCATGTGATAGGCAGGCTTGAGCAAAACGGTCTGGGACCACAACGGTCCCTGTGAGTTTGTCCGCCCCGAGTATTACCTTCTGTAATTGGGCCTGGTAATGAAGAGTGGGATCAGACGTGCTGAATGAAATAAAAGGTGTGTACGTTTGCCCATTGCTTCTTGTAAACGCAGTAATAGTGCGAACAAGCAAGGGTTAGAGACTTCCTTCAGGTAAGCTCCTTCTATGTGCATCACTATACCTGCAACATAAGCAGAGTCAGTAACAATATTAATGGGTTGCAAAAAACGTTCCAAAACCTGTGCAACTGCAGTTAATTCTACAATCTGAGCTGATCCCTCCGTGATAAAAACATCCTCCTCCCAGCACCCATTCTCTCCCTGCTATACTGACACTGCGCGGCCCGTGTGACCTGAGCCATCTGTACAAACTGCGAAGGCTGAAGGCAGGGGGGTAGGCGCTAACTTAGAAGCGGGGATCAGAGGGAATGAATGCAGGGTTTGCAGGAGTCTGTGGATGGGAAATGAGTTGTGATCTGGCTAGAATATCCAGCCAGTGCGTGCTGGAGTGCATCTGATCGAGTGAAGGCGAAGTCCCATGGACGGAGATCAAAAGGAACCTAAATGACTGACAGGTCTTGGGCATTGAGAGCAAGAAGACGATCACGGCCTTTGGAGATAAGCATGGCAACCATTTCAATTCGGGTAGTGATAGTTGTTGAAAATTGATGTGGCAGAAAGATCCATTCCACAATGACAGTGGATCAGGTTTTTTAGGCAGCCATTGAGCTAACAAGCCGTATGGTTGAAAGGAGGAATTGAGGATAAAAAGGTCAGTTGCAGTAGCCGGATCCACTCGGTGTGCAGGTTGCAGAGTAATTTTATCAACAACAGATCGAAGAGCTGCGAGTGCATGTGGAGTGAGGCGTCTGGGGGAAGCGAGATCTGGGTCTCCTTCCAAGAGTGAAAAAAGCGGGTGGAGTTCTTCCGTAGAAATTCCTAAAAGGGGTCGAAGCCAATTAATAGTTCCCAAAAGTTTCTGCAAATCGTTGAGGGTTTTCACTGTCATCGCAAGAGTCACTGATTGGGGTCGGATCCTAGATTGCGATATTTGCCACCCAAGATAGAGCCATGGCGGTGTCTTTTGAATCTTGCCTGCAGCTACACACAAACCAGCACGGTTTGAAGCAGCTGTCATTTCTGAAACTGCCGCAGTAACCTTCGCTTCCTCCGAAGCACAGACCTCGTCGCAGATCCCACACAACTGAACAGGAAAGCGCCTCCCAACGGGGGCTCCTGCTCCGGGGCCAGAATGACAGGGAACGCGTGTCACATGTCCGTATCCCTGACCTTTGCTGCTTCTCTCCGGACAGCAAGCCGTGCGTCATGAGGATCAGGGGGGAACAGGTCAGGTTCCTCCTCAGGATCAATAGGGCCAGGGTCAAAAGGGTCGTCTGGCTCCCCTTCGTTATTCAAAACTCGTTGGCTTTTCTGCGGCAGCGGAACAGGGGGCTTCCCCTTGCCCTTACGAGGAGGAGGGTCCCCCTCCGGCGTGGCCAGCAAAGGATCAAAGGATCCTGCAGACGTGGAGGGAGCTCCCCGTGCTTGTAAAGATTCCAACATGAGATGCCAGGAATCAAGCCAGGGCAGTACCGTCTGATCTCCCTTTGTAGCTGCGTCCCAAAGTTTAACACCGATGGCATCCCAAGTATTTGGGCTATAAATCGTCTCGCTAGTAATAGTCGGGTCTCCCTTAACAGCCCAAGCAAGCATCTGCTGTAAATCATTAGTGGAGACCGCTTTTCCCTTCTGTTTAAGCAGAAGCTGAAATTTTTCTAGGATCTTCTTCTGATCCGCAGTCATTTCATTCCCCATCGTAGCGCAATCGCTTACCTTCGTCCAGCGACAGGCAGGCGTGAAGGGGCTCCGCGTTTCTTCCAAGGCACTCACTGTTTCTGCTGCTTTCAGCACGCTCTCAAGGGGACTCAGCGGTCCCTGTTTGGGTGCAGTTGTCGCAGTTCAGCAACCAGAGGCCTCTGCCATAGGAAAGTCCTTTATTCTTCTTCTACTACATCTACTATTAATCTCCTATATTCTACTGTATTCACACAGCACAGCACACACACACACATATGATTACGTATATCTTGGATACAAGTCTCAACAGTTCCAAGGCCTCCCTAAGCAACCATACAACCATCTTACATCTTACATCTTACATCTCATCTTACACTTGTCCAGTGTTTCCTCTTGACCAAAGCGTACAGTTCCCTGTTGTAAAAGATCACCATCCGTGACCGCCACCTCAGCACAGCAGAAGCAACAAACACAGTAACTAAGCAGACCTTGCTTTTGCCGCTTAGGCCTGTGAAGCCCATGGCCTCATGGGAGTCAGGTTCCCTGTGGATCCCCACGGGGACGGACCCCCAGCAAGCTCCACACAGTCCCCTTCATTGCTCCATAGAAGGGCTTCAGGGATGCTGTTGGGGCACAAGGAGGAGTTTGTGCAGCAGTGAATGATGATGTTGCATTCATGGAGGTCGGCTGGTAGAACTGAAGCAGACGTAGATAAGATGTGGCACCAAACTGCCCCACAGAGCCCCATAAACCTGCATAGAAGCCCCATAGGGACCCACAGAGCCCCCATAAAACTGCACAGAAACCGCATAGGGACCCACAGAGCCCCCATAAAACTGCAGAGACCCCCACAGCCACCCCCCTCCCCAGCTCCCCTTCCCCAAGCAATAACACTATGGCGCCGTGGTTGGTCGCCATTGGGGGGGGGCCTTTATTTGGGGTCAGGCGTCACCACAGCTGCAGTGATGTTGGCCTGGAACGGGGGGGGGTTGGAGGGGGGAGGGAAGGGACATCTAAGGGGCGGTGCCACCACCCCAAAGTGCCACCCCCCATATTGTCACCCCCTCATAATGCCCTCCCCATGGTGCCCCTGCATATTGTCATTCCCCCATAGTGTCCCCCCATAGTTCCACCCCCACAGTGTCAACCTCCCTCCACAGTGCCCCCCCATAATGCCACCCCCCATATTCCACCCCCAAAAGTGCCACCCCCCATAATGTCACCCCCCCCATATTCCCATAGTGCCACCCCCCACTGTTAACCCCTCCACAATGCCCCCACATAGTGCCTCCCCCATAATGTCACCCCCCCAAAGTGTCACCCCCCCCATGTCCCCCACATTCCCCCCCACATGCCCCCCCCAAGTCCACCCATACCTCCCCATGTCCCCCAGTGTCCCCTCATGTCCCCCTCCATGCTCTCCTCAGTCCCTCCGCACGCCCCCCATATCCCCCCATGCCCCCCAGTGTTCCCCAGTGTCCCCACCCATGTTCTCCCCAGCTCCCCCACATGTCCCCCCAATAATGTCAGCCCCCGTCCCCCCCCATGTCCCCCACATCCCCCCAGCTCCTCAAATGTCTCCCCATCCCTTGCTGTGTCCCCCCTCATATCCCCCGTACCTCCCCATGTCCCCTAATGTCACCCCAAGTCTCCTCCCATGCCCCCCCATGTCCACTCGTACCCCCCATGTCCCATCCACGTCCCCCCTGCCTCCCCCCGTCCCTCTCCATGTCCCCCCGATGTCCCTCTGGTCACCCCATGTCCCCACCCACCCCTCCCATGTGCCCCCCAATGTCCCCCCCCATCCCTCCCCATGTCCCCCCAGGCACCTCCATGTCCCCCCCACCTCCCCCCATGTCCCCCCAATGCCCCCCATCCCTCCCCACGTCCCCACTTTATCCTCCAACGTCCCCCCCCAAGTCCCCTCCATGAGGCGATGAGGGGAGGGGTGGAAGAGTACTGCGGCGATCAGAACGGGGGAAGCGGAGGGGAGGGGGGCCGGGGGGAGGGCGTAACCGCGGGGGTCACACAGAGGGAGCGGGGGGGTGCGGGCGATCGGCGGCAGGGGGAGAGGGGGGGAGGGCAGCGAAACACACGGGCTGGGGGAGGCGGGGAGACGCGGGGCGCCACGGAGACCCCGCGGAGCCGACGCGGAGCGGCACGCGGCCCCCGCCGCCCGAGCCCCGGCCCCCGCCCCGGCGCCCCCCGAACGCCCGCCCACCCGGGGAAGCCGAAGCGGCGCTCGGAGCCCCGAGGCGCCCCGCACCGCTTCCGCACGGCCGCCTCCTCGGGTCGCGGGGCGATGACGTCACTCGGCGGGGACGGCGCGTCCCCGCAGCCACGGACGCCGTCGCCGCGGGGACGCCCCGGAACGGCGCCGCTCTCGGGGGAGACGCGTGGAGACTCGCGGCGTCTCCGGCTCCCCAGCAGGACTTTCTCCAGGCCGATTCCCGGCTCCCGGCGCTCCTTGGAAGCCGAGCGCGCGTCTCCGCAAAAGCCAGCTTTCAGCCAACTGTTGTCCAGCAGCGTGCGGTCGGTGCTCTCCGTTGCTCGTGCCTCCTGCTGGCGTTGCAGCCTGTGCGCCGCACCTTCCGTGCAGCCCTGTCTGTCCTGCGCTGGTCTCTGCCTTGGCAGCTCAGGATCTGGAGCTGGCAGAGCGCACCCCTCTCGTGCCTTTCCCCCGGGTTGGTTTGGAGAGACAGCACGTGGGCACCCCTGCAAGAAGTCTCGGGATGTTTCCTTCTGACGCCGTTACTGCGGAAGTAAGAAAACATTCCTGCTGCATTTTGCTGTTGCGTCAGGGCAGATATCTCAGCCCCCTGAAGTCCCTTTTCCACACCGTGCCCGCAGAAAGAAGGCAGCAACACCTTTCAGCAGCTGCGGAGACTCTGACTTCTCCCCCCTTTCTGTGTACGTTCCACTGCCTCTTTCCAAATTTAAAAGCTGCAGCTGTGCGTTCTTGCACAAGAACCACAGATCTGAAGCATGGGCTGTCGTCGCTCAGTCGAGTTAGAGAGCTCTCACAGTTTCTGGTAGCATCAGTGTCGTTCTCAGAACCGTTCTCTTTCTTGTGTTCCACATACATCTTATGTACCACTCACAGACAAGGCAGCAATTCCTGTCCCTCTCATCAGTTGATTGGCCTAGCTTCTCCCAAAACACGGTGATAAAGGATGAAAGGCTTCCTCAGTGCGATCAATAACAGTGCACACAAACAGAACCTCCTGCTTACCCTGAGACAAACAGAGCCCATCTGCTCTCTGTCTTACGCTCCAGACTCCCAAGTTTCACACTGATAGCTCTATCAAGGAGTCTGATAAACTCTTGGCTGACTTGCTCACAGCTACATCTTCCCCCACATCTCCCCCTCCTTTATGAATAAAATGATGGATGAATAACATGATGGATAGCATCCTGCATCATTTTCTGTATACACTGCAACAAGCATGGAACACAAAACACCGCAAAAAGCAAAGAGACAACCCAATCCTAACTTCAACCAATTCTGTGTCCTTCCTGCCAAAACCCTTACAGACACCCCTGTGGGAATCCAATGTTGTTTCTGCATTAGAATTGGATAACATTATTTTTATTTCGTGATCTCCGCTATCATTTTGGGAGTCCTTCTACTTCACTTGGGGAAGATCTCTGATAGTTTACATCACTGATCGTCCAGACGAACCTTCCCAGGCACGCACACTGTATAGAGGTGTACAGATGTATATTTTGTCACACACGGCAAGAACGTCCTGCACGAGAGCAAACCAGAGAACAGCGATGGCAGCCCGAGGAAGCACCTGGGGAGACATCGGCAGGCCTGGCATCATCCCCAGCGCTCTGTGTTAAACGATGACTTTCAAATGTAAACCTTCTGTCCGATGGTGAACCTGGAGCACCCAGCCATGGGGAAACAGGGGAGGGGGGAGGCAAGGGGGAGAAAGCAGGGCATAAAGGCTGCCATGTTGTGTCCATAGGCGCCCCTGCTTGTGGGACGCCGCCATTGCAATCGCGAATAAAATCTGCTGTTATCAGAGATACCGTCCTGAAAACATTACTTGGATATTGCCAACATTATGGAGCTCTTAGGGGGAGGTTATGGGGTTCTTATGGGGTGGTTATGGGGTAGTTAAGGGGTGGTTATGGGGTTCTTATGGGCAGGTTATGGGGTGGTTACAGGGTGGTTATGGTGTTGATTTGTGGAATCAAACTCTAACCCACGTAAGCTTATAAGAGCAGATAGATTTATTTCAGCGCTGCACCACACGCTGGGCGCCAGGGGGATTGCTCCTCCTAGCTTGCACACCAGAGAGTGGGGTCTGCATCCATTTATTAGCCAGGCCATACGCATTCAGGGGGCCTGGGGGTGGGAGGGGAGAGCTGGAGGTTGTGGGGGGGCTTCTAAGGGACACCAAAGGGGTCCAGTCGGGGGAAATTAGGGGTCAACGTGGGGGAAGGGACTCCAGAGGGCAGGGAGGAGGACGTGGGGGTCCAGGGGACTCGAGGGCTCCGAAACCGGGGTCAGGGGCGGGGGGAGCAAGGGAAGCCAGGGGAGCGTGCGGGGCAAACGGAGGGGAGTGGGGGATGGTAGGAGAGCGTGCGGATCAGAACGGGGGACTCGGAGCGGGGGGACCTGAGGGGACTGGGAACTCTGGGGGTCAGACAGAAGGGACGGGGGGCGGACGAATGTAGGGGAGAAAATGGGAAGACTGTGAGAATGGGGACACGAGGGATCAGAGCAGGAGACGGACAGACGAGGAACCGCGGGGGTCAGAACGGGGAATGGAGACAGAGAGCGACGGAGGAACCGAGGGGAGGGGCGGAAGAGGACTGGGCGATGAGAACGGGGGGAGCGGAGGCGGGGAACAGGGGGCAGAGCGTGAGCCCAGGGCTCGGACCGAGGGACTCGGGGGACGGTGGGCGACCCGCGGCGGGGGCGGGGTGGAGGGCGAGGAGAAGGCGGTGAAATATCGCAGGGGGCGCAGGGTAGCTCCCGCCGCCGGGCAGAGGCCCCGAGCACCGCAGACGCCGGGCGAGGCCCGCGCGAGGCCCACGCGGGACGGGACGGGACGGGACGGGACGGCCCGGTGCCCCGCCGCCCCCCAACACTCACTTGTAGGCGCTCCGAGCCCCGGCGCCAAGCCGCGCCGCTCCGCTTCCGTGCCGCTCCTCCTCTTCCGGTCGCGGCGTGATGACGTCACTGAGCAGGGCGGCGCGTCGCCACGGCCACGGACGCCGTCGCTCCGGAGACAGGGAGCGAGCGGGGCAGGGCGGAGCTCCGGGGATGGCGGCCGGGAGTGGGGCTGCGGGGGGGAGATCCGCAGGGAGATGCGGCGAGGGGAAGGTGGGGGAGGGGGGGGGGGAGGGAGGAAGGGAAGGGGTGAAGAGAGGGGGGGAGGGAGGGGGAAGAAGGGAGGGCTGGTGGTGACAGGACAAGGGGAACGGCTTAAACTGAGCCAGGGGAGGTTGAGGTCAGATGGGAGGGAGGAGGAAGTTTTTCCCCCCGAGGGCGGTGAGGCACTGGCACAGGCTGCCCAAGGAGGCCGTGGGTGCCCCAGCCCTGCAGGCGGTGGAGGCCAGGCTGGATGTGGCTCTGGGCAGCCTGGGCTGCTGGTTGGCGACCTGCACGCAGCAGGGGGTTGGAAGCAGGTGAGCGGTGCGGGGCTTTGCAGCTGGTCAGGGGGCTGCAAAGGCAGGCTGAGGGAGCTGGGCTTGTTCAGCCTGGAGGAAAGAAGGCTGCGGGGTGAGCTCACTGCAGCCTGCAGCAGCTCAAGGGAGCCTGCAGACAGGAGGGAGGGAAGTCTGGGGAAGGGGAGATGGCAGCAGGACGAGGGGAAACGGTTTGGAGTGGAGGGAGGGGAGATGGAGGTTGGACGTCAGGGGGAAGTTCTGCACCGAGAGATGGAGAGGGGCTGGAACAGCTGCCCAGAGAGGCTGTGGATGCAGAGCAACGGTCCTGTGATGTTGGGTGGTTTCCTTTCAGCTGTGTGTGTGCATCGGTGCCAGGCTGTCTGTGCGGAATCCTTCTCTTGTGGCCTCAGGCAGCAACCCGGGGGGGGGCAAGTTTCAGCGCTGAAGGGAAGCGGTGAGCAGCTCAGTTCCTTCTGTCCTCGCAGGCCGTGCCTTCTGCCAGCTGCTTTCTCCTTTTGTGGCCTTCTCGGGTTTGATCGATGGCTGGAAGTGGGAGCCGAGTGGGAATTCTGAGAGGGGATCATTGGGACGATGGCTGCCAGCACCAGGTATGGCGTGCAGAACTCAGGAGGGCGGTGAAGGTTTGCAAGGCTTCCTTTCGTATTCAGTTCTGGCCGAGGACTTGCTGCGTTGTTCTGGATGCCTTCTTCTCCATTAAACTCCTAAAGGAACCTGGTGGCACGGATGCTGTGTGTGTTCCTGCTGGAAGCCGGCTGCTGCCTTGAGGATGGCGTCGTATCTGACCCATCTGCCGTGCTCCCAAGGCTCCTCGTGTCCTCAGAGAGCCCCAGTGCATCCATTCCGTCGGGGCTGCTTTATTCCCTGCTGAGACTGGAAGGGGCTTCAGAAAGCTCAGCACAACGGGCTGCTGCTCCAGCGTGGAAAGCAGAGAGCCCCCTCTGCAGGGGCTTGGAACTCGATGATCTCGGGGGTCCCCTCCAACCCAAACCGTTCTACGATGCTGTGCTTTACAGACCCAGCCAGGTGAGAGAGCTGGGTGCCTTATGGCACGGCGTGCTTGGCCACAGGGAGCTTTGGCAGCAGAGGTTTGCTGTCAGGAGGCACGAAGGCCTCCTTCCTGACCATCGCAAGTCTCTCTGCTGCTTCACGAAGGTCAGCTCGTCCACGTGGACACCAACAGTGGGATTTTCCGAGTGCCTTTAAGGACTGATCCCCCCTTGACGCCTGTTGGGTATCTCAGAGCAGCTGGGAGGAAGCAGACCGTACAGAAACGTCCTGAAAATGTTCCTGCGTGTCCCTAAACTGTCTGGCTGCAACAAGAAATCTGCCTTAAGAAGAATTTGACTTCAGCAGAACTCAGGAATGCTTCCTCTTCCTTTTATTTCTCTTCTCAGTAACTCGGTTTGCTCTGGCCTCTCTTCCTCTCCTCTGTGTCTTGTGTGTCTTGTGGGTGAGAGTCCAACCCACTGATGGAAGTGCTGTGATCCTCTTACAGCAGATGCTGTAAGCTGGCCGGACCCCCCAGACTCACACGAGCCCCCCCTGGACACCCCAGGACACCTCTGGGACCCTTCTGGATGACTGCACCACCACTGAGACCCACATGAGGACTGCCTGGACCCTACCAGACCCTCCTGGGACGGCTCCAGACTCTTCTGGTTGAGTCCTGAACCCCCTGGAGGCCCACCAACCTCTCTAGGACTTCTCCTGCAGATCCTTCTGCAAGATTGCGAGGGGGGATAAGGAGGGTTGGGGGGGGGGAGCAAGGGGTCAGTAGGGCTTCTGTGGGCTGGAAAGGGGGGTGGTGTGGAATGCAGTGGGGTGGAAAGTGGGTCTGGTGATGGAGGAAGGGGTGGGAGGGGAAAATGGGGAGTTGTGGGGAGCTTCTGTGGGGTGTAAAGAGGGTGTGGGGGTTGTGGGGGGGTGGAGGAAAGGAGAATGAGGCTTCCATGAGCGGAAAGGGGGGCTGGGGGATGGAGGGAGGGGAGCAGGGAGGTGTGCAGGGAGGAAGTTAGGAAGGCGAAAGCCCAGCTTGAGCTCAGGTTGGCCACTGCAGGAAAAGACAATCCAAAATCCTTTTCTCAATGTATCAACGGCAAAAGAAGACCCAGAGATAATTCTCATCCTCTCCTGGATACAGCAGGGAATGCGGCCGCTGAGGACAAGGAGAGGGCTGAGCTCCTCAATGCCTTCTTTCCATCTGCCTTTCACAGCCAGGCCAGTCATCCCCTGGGCTTTGGATGCCCCGATCTGGCAGTCTGGGACGCTGCTCCGAATTTGCCCCCAGCGATTCCGGGGAGGACAGTCAGAGAGCTGGGGACGAGCGGCTGGAGGAGTGTGGAGAAGAGAAGGACCTGGCGGTGCTGGTTGGTGCTCGGCTCAACAGGAGCCGACGGCGTGCCCAGGTGGCCAAAGGGCCAACGGCATCCTGGCCTGCGTTGGAAATGGGGCAGGGAGGTGAGCGTCCCCCTCTGCTCGGCTTTAGGGACCATTGGGATCCGCAGGGTGACATGGGGACCCGTAGGGTGCCTTAGTGACCCATAGGGATCCATAGGGTACCATGGGGACCCGTAGGGTGCCTTATGGACCCATTAGGATCCATAGGGTGCCAGGGGAACATAGGGTTCCACAGGGACCCACAGGGTGCTATGGGGACCCATTAGAATCCATAGGTTGCCTTAGGAACCCATGAGGATATATAGGGTGCCACCGGGACCCACAGTGTGCCTTAGGGACTCATTAGGATTTGTAATGTGCCTTAGGGAACCGTTAGGATACATGGGGTGCCATGGGGACCCATCGGGTGCCTTAGGGACCAACTAGGATCCATAGGGTGCCATGGGGACCCATTAGGATCCATAGAGTGCCATGGGGATCCATAGGGTGCCTTAGGAGCCCATTAAGATACACAGGGTGTCTAAGCAACCCACTAGGATCCTTAGGGTGCCATGGGGACCCATAGGGTGCCTTAGGGCCCCCTTAGGATCCATAGGGTGCCATGGGGATCCCTAGGGTGCTTGAGGGATGCACTAGAATTGTAGGGTTCCATGGGTACCCATAGTGTGCTTTAGGGATCCATTATAATTCATAGGGTGCCACAAGGAGCCGTAGAGTGTCTGAGGGACCCGTTAGGATCCATAAGGTGCCATGGGGACCCATACTGTGCCATAGGGATCCGTTAGGATCCGTAGGGTGCCATAGGGACCCATTAGGATCCATAGGGTGCCAGGGGGATCCATCGGGTGCCTTAGGGAACTATTAGGATCCATTGGGTGCCATGGGGACCCGTAGGGGGTCTTGGGGACACATTCGGACCCATAGGGTGCCATATGGACCCATAGTGTGCCTTAGGGACCAACTAGGATCCATAGGGTGCTATGGGGACCCATTAGGATCCATAGGGTGCCAAGGGAACACATTAGGATCTATCGGGTGCCTTAGGGATCCATTAGGATCCATAGGGTGCCAAGGGAACACATTAGGACCCATAGTGTGCCTCAGGGATACATCAGGATCTATAGGGTGCCATGGGGACCCATAGTGTGCCTTAGGGACCAATTAGGATCCATAGGGTGCCACGGGGACCCGTGGGGGGCCTTCGGGACACATTCGGACCTATAGGGTGCCATAGGGACCCATAGTGTGCCTTAGGGACCAACTAGGATCCATAGGGTGCCATGGGGACCCATTAGGATTCATAGGGTGCCAAGGGAACACATTAGGATCTATCGGGTGCCTTAGGGATACATCAGGATCTATAGGGTGCCACGGGGACCTAGAGGGTGTCTTAGGGACTGACTCATTAGGATTCGTAGGGTGCCATATGGACCCATTAGGATCCTTAGGGTGCCATTAGGGCCCATAGGGTGCCTTCGGGACCAACTAGGATCCATAGGGTGCCTTAGGGACCTATTAGGATCCATAGGGTGCTATGGGGACCCATCAGGATCCATGGGGTGCCATGGGGACTCATAGTGTGCCTTAGGGATTCATTATGATACATAGGGTGCCACGGGGACCAACAGGGTGCCTTAGGGACCCGTTAATATCCATAGGGTGCCATGGGGACCCATAGGGTGCCATGGGGACACATTAGGATCCGTAGGGTGCCAAGGGAACACATTAGGATCCATAGTGTGCCTTAGGGATACATTAGGATTTATAGGGTGCCACGGGGACCTAGAGGATGTCTTAGGGACTGATTCATTAGGATTCGTAGGGTGCCATAGGGACCCATTAGGATCCATAGAGTGCCATGAGGACCCATCGGGTGCCTTAAGGACCAACTAGGATCCATAGGGTGCCATGGGGACACGAAGGGTGCCTTAGGGAGCCATTAGGATCTGTAAGGTGCCTTGGGGACTAAAAGGGTGCCTTAGGGAACCATTAGGATACATAGGGTGCCATGAGGACCCATAGGGTGCCATGAGGACCCCTAGGGTGCCTTAGGGACCCACTGGTATTTTAGGATGCCTTGGGGATTCATAGGGTGCCTTAGAGAACCACTAGGATCCATAGGGTGCCATGGGGACCCATAGGGTGCCATGGAGACCCCCAGGGAGCCTTAGGTAATCACTAGAATTTTAGGATGCCTTGGGGATTCATAGGGTGCCTTAGGGAACCACTAGGATCCATAGGGTGCCATGGGCACCCATAGGGAGCTTTTGGGACCCGTTAGGATCCATAGGTTGCCAAGGGCCACATTAGGATCCATAGGGTTCCAAGGGCACCCATCGGGTGCCTTAAGGACCCATTAGGATCTATAGGGTGCCATGGGCACCCATTGGGTGTCTTAGGGGCCCATTATGATCCATAGGGTGCCACTGGGACTCATGAAGATCCACAGGGTGCCTCGGAGACCCTCAGGGTGCCTTAGGGACCATTAAGATCCATAGGGTGCCATGGGGACCCGTTAGGATTCATAGGGTGCCATTGGACCCATAAGGATCCATAGGGTGCCATGAGAACCCATTAGGATTCATAGGATTTCTTAGGGAACCATTAGGATCCTTAGGGTGCCATGGGGACCCATTAGGATCCATAGGGTGCCATGAAGGCCCCTAGGGTGCCTGAGGGACCCACTAGCATTTTAGGGTGCCATGGGGAGCTATAGGGAGCTTTAGGACCCATTAGGATCTATAGAATGCCATGGGGTCCCATTAGGATGAATAGGGTGCCAGGGGGACCCATTAGGATCCATAGGGTGCCATGGGGATACATAGGGTGCCTTAGGAGCCCATTAAGATACACAGGGTGTCTTAGCAACCTACTAGGATCCATAGGGTGCCATGGGGACCCATTAGGATCCATAGGGTGCCAAGGGAACACATTAGGATCCATAGTGTGCCTTAGGCATACATCGGGATCTATAGGGTGCTACGGGGACCTACAGGGCGTCTTAGGGACTCATTAGGATTCGTAGGGTGCCATAGGGACCCATTAGGATCCATAGGGTGCCATGAGGACCCATAGGGTGCCTTAGGGACCCAGGAGGATCCATAGGGTGCCATGGGGACCCATAGGAGGCCTTCGGGAGACATTAGGACCCATAGGGTGCCATAGGGACCTAGTAAGATCCATAGGGTGCCATGTGCACCCATCGGGTGCCTTTTGGGCCCATTAATATACATAGGGTGTCTTAGGGACCCATAAGGATCCATAGGGTGCCACAAGGACCCATAGGGAGCTTTTGGAACCCGTTAGGATCCATAGGTTGCCAACGGGACCCATTAGGATCCATAGGGTGCCATGGGGACCCATAGGGGGCCTTCGGGACTCATTCGGACCCATAGGTTGCCATAGGGACCCATAGTGTGCCTTAGGGACCAACTAGGATCCATAGTGTGCTATGGGGACCCATTAGGATCCATAGGGTGCCACGAAGACCCGTAGGGTGCCTTAAGGACACATTAGGATCCATAGGGTGCCATAGGGAGCCATAGGAGGCCTTCGGGACACTTTCGGACCCTCAGGGTGTCTTAGGGACCCATAGTGTGCCTTAGGGACCCATTAGGATCCATAGGGTGCCATGGGGACCCATTAGGATCCATAGGGTGCCATGGAAACCCATTACGATTCATAGGGTGTGTTAGGGACCGATTAGAATCCATGGGGTGCCATGGGGACTCATAGGGTGCCTTAGGGATTCATTATGATACATAGGGTACCACGGGGACCCACAGGGTGCCTTAGGGACCCGCTAATATCCATAGGGTGCCAAGGGGACCCATAGGGAGCTTTTGGGACCCGTTAGGATCCGTAGGTTGCCAAGGGGACCCATTAGGATCCATAGGGTGCCAGGAGGATCCATCGGGTGCCTTAGGGAACTATTAGGATCCATAGGGTGCCATGGGGACCCGTAGGGGGCCTTCTGGACACATTCGGACCCATAGGGTGCCATAGGGACCCATAGTGTACCTTAGGGACCAACTAGGATCCATAGGGTGCTATGGGGACCCATTAGGATCCATAGGGTGCAAAGGGAACACATTAGGATCCACAGTGTACCTTAGGGATACATCAGGATCTATAGGGTGCCATGGGGACCTACAGAGTGTCTTAGGGACTCAATAGGATTTGTAAGGTGCCATATGGACCCATTAGGATCCATAGGGTGCCATTAGGGCCCATAGGGTGCCTTTGGGACCAACTAGGATCCATAGGGTGCCATGGGGGCATGTAGGGTGCCTTAGGGAGCCATTAGGATCTGTAGGGTGCCTTGGGGATTAACAGGGTGCCTTAGGGACCCAGGAGGATCCATAGGGTGCCACAAAGACCCAAAGGGTGCCCTAAGGACCCATTAGGATCCATAGGGTGCCATGGGGACCCGTAGTGTGCCTTGAATTATCAGGATACATAAGGTGCCATAGGGACCCATTAGGCTCCATAGTCCACCCTTCGGTGCCTTAAGTATCCATAGGGTGCCATGGGGACCCATAGGGTGTGTTAGGGACCCACTAGGATCGATAGGGTGCCATAGGGTCCCATTAGGATCCTCAGGGTGCCTTAGGGACCCATTAGGATCCATAGGGTGTCAGGGAAACCTGTTAGGATCCATAGGGTGCCATGGGGACCCATTGGGTGTTTTAGAGACCCATTAGGATCCATAGGGTGCTAGGGAAACCCATAGGGTGCTTTAGAGACCCATTGGGATCCTAGGGTGCCATGGGGACCTGTAGGGTGCCTTAGTGACCCATTAGGATCCATAGGGTGCCATGGGGACCCGTAGGGGGCGTTCGCAACCCATTAGGATCCATAGGGTGCCATGGGGACCCATAGGGTGCCTTAGGGAGCCACTAACATTCCATATGTTGCCGTGGAGACCCATTAGGATCCATAGGGTGTCACGGGGACTCTATGGTGCCTTAGGTACCCAATAGTATCCATAGGGTGCCTTAGGGACCCACTATGATCCACAGGGTGCCATAAGGTCCCATAAGGATCCTCCGTGTGCCTTATGAGCATTAGGACCCATCAGGTGCCTCAGGACCTCTAGGGTGCCTTAGGGACTTGTTAGGATTTATAGGGTGCCACAGGGAAATGTAGGGTGCCTTAGGAACCCACTAGGATCCATGGGGTGTCATGGGGACCCTTAGGGTGCTTTAGGTCCCATTAGGATCCATAGGGTGCCATGGGGACCTGTAGGGTGCCTTAGGGACCCATTAGGATCCATGGGGTGCCATGGGAACCTATTATGATCCTTAGGGTGCATAAGAACCCATAGAATGCCTTGGGGACCTATTAAAATCCATAAAATGCCATGGGGACCCATCGGTGGCGTTTGCAACCCATTAGGATCCATAGGGTGCCTTAGGAATCCATAGGATGCCTTAGGGACCCATTAGGATCCATAGGGTGCCACGGGGACTTGTAGGGTGCCTCAGGGCCCCCTTAGGATCCATAGGGTGCCATAGGGACAAATAGGGTGCCTTAGGTGCCCATTAGGTTCCATAGGGTGCCATACGGACAAATAGGGTGCCTTAGGTGCCCATTAGGTGCCATAGGGTGCCATGGGGACCCATTAGGATTCATAGGGTGCCTTAGGGACCCACTGGGACACACAGGGTGCCTTAGGGACCATTAGGATCCGTAGGGTGCCTCAGGACCCCTAGGGTGCCTTAGGGACCTGTTAGGATTTATAGGGTGCAACAGGGACCTGTAGTGTCCCTTAGGGACCCATTAGGATTCATAGGGTGTCATGGGGACCCTTACGGTGCTTTAGGGACCCATTAGAATCCATAGGGTGCCATGGGGACCCATAGGGATCCATAGGGTGCCATGGGGACCCATTGGATCCCTTAGAGACCCATTAGGATCGATCGGATGCCTATGGGACCCATAGGGATCCATAGGATGCCATGGGGACCCATTGGGTGCCTTAGGGACCTATTACGATCCATAGGGTGCCTTAGGGACACATTAGGATCCTCAGGGTGCCTCATGAACCATTAGGATCCATAGGGTGCTATGGGGACCGTAGGGTGCCTTAGGGACCCATTAGGACCCATAGGGTGCCTTAGGGACCCATTAGGATCCATAGGGTGCTATGGGGACCGGAGGGTGCCTTAAAGACCCATTAGGACCCATAGGGTTCCAGGGGAACCGGTTAGGATCAATATGGTGCCATGGTGACCCATTGGGTGCCTTAGAGACCCATTAGGATCCGTAGGGTACCATGGGGACCATTAGGATCCATAGGGTGTCTTAGGGACCCATAGGGTGTCTTAGGGACCCACTAGGATTCATAGGGTGCCATGGGGGCCCATTAGGATCCATAGGGTGCCATGGGGACCATTAGGATCCATAGGGTGCCATGGGGACCCACTAGGATCCATAGGGTGCCATAGGGTCCCATTAGGATCCTCAGGGTGCCTTATGGACCATTAGGATCCATAGGGTGCTATGGGGACCGTAGGGTGACTTAGAGACCCATTAGGACCCATGGGGTGCCATGGGGACCTATAGGGATCCATAGGGTGCCTTACAGACCCATTAGGATCCGTAGGGTACCTTGGGGACCATTAGGATCCATAGGGTGCCTTAGGGATCCATAGGATGGCTTAGGGACACATTAGGATCCATAGGGTGCCACGGGGACTCGTAGGGTGCCTCAGGGCCCCCTTAGGATCCATAGGGTGCCATAGGGACAAATAGGGTGCCTTAGGTACCCATTAGGTTCCATAGGGTGCCATGGGGACCCATTAGGATTCATAGGGTGCCTTAGGGACCCACTGGGACACACAGGGTGCCTTAGGGACCATTAGGATCCGTAGGGTGCCTCAGGACCCCTAGGGTGCCTTAGGGACCTGTTAGGATTTATAGGGTGCAACAGGGAACTGTAGTGTCCCTTAGGGACCCATTAGGATCCATAGGGTGCCACGGGGACTCGTAGGGTGCCTTAGGGCCCCCTTAGGATTCATAGGGTGCCATAGGGACAAATAGGGTGCCTTAGGTACCCATTAGGTTCCATAGGGTGCCATGGGGACCCATCGGGTGCCTTAGAGACATATTACGATCCATTGGGTGCCTTAGGGACCTATTACGATCCGTAGGGTGCCTTAGGGACACATTAGGATCCTCAGGGTGCCTCATGAACCATTAGGATCCATAGGGTGCTATGGGGACCGTAGGGTTCCTTAGGGACCCTTTAGGACCCATAGGGTGCCATGGGGACTTATTAGGATCCATAGGGTGCCATGGGGACCGATTAGGACCCATAGGGTTCCAGGGGAACCAGTTAGGATCAGTATGGTGCCATGGTGACCCATTGGGTGCCTTAGAGACCCATTAGGATCCTTAGGGTGTCTTAGGGACACATTAGGATCCTCCGGGTGCCTCATGAATCATTAGGATCCATAGGGTGCTATGGGGACCGTAGGGTGCCTTAGGGAGTCATTAGGATCCATAGGGTGCCTTAGGGACCCATTGGGATCCATAGGCTGCTTTGGGGACCCATTGGGTGCCTTAGGGACCCATTAGGACCCATAGGGTGCCTTAGGGACCCATTAGGATCCATAGGGTGCCATGGGGACCCGTAGGGGGCGTTCGCAACCCATTAGGATCCATAGGGTGCCATGGGGACCCATAGGGTGCCTTAGGGAGCCACTAACATTCCATATGTTGCCGTGGAGACCCATTGGGATCCATAGGGTGTCACGGGGACTCTATGGTGCCTTAGGTACCCAATAGTATCCATAGGGTGCCTTAGGGACCCACTATGATCCACAGGGTGCCATAAGGTCCCATAAGGATCCTCCGTGTGCCTTATGAGCATTAGGACCCATCAGGTGCCTCAGGACCTCTAGGGTGCCTTAGGGACTTGTTAGGATTTATAGGGTGCCACAGGGAAATGTAGGGTGCCTTAGGGACCCACTAGGATCCATGGGGTGTCATGGGGACCCTTAAGGTGCTTTAGGGTCCCATTAGGATTCATAGGGTGCCATGAAGACCTGTAGGGTGCCTTAGGGACCCATTAGGATCCATGGGGTGCCATGGGAACCTATTATGATCCTTAGGGTGCATAAGAACCCATAGAATGCCTTGGGGACCTATTAAAATCCATAAAATGCCATGGGGACCCATCGGTGGCGTTTGCAACCCATTAGGATCCATAGGATGCCTTAGGGACCCATTAGGATCCATAGTGTGCCACGGGGACTCGTAGGGTGCCTCAGGGCCCCCTTAGGATTCATAGGGTGCCATAGTGACAAATAGGGTGCCTTAGGTACCCATTAGGTTCCATAGGGTGCCATGGGGACCCATTAGGATTCATAGGGTGACTTAGGGACCTGTTAGGATTTATAGGGTGCCACAGGGAAATGTAGGGTGCCTTAGGGACCCACTAGGATCCATGGGGTGTCATGGGGACCCTTAAGGTGCTTTAGGGTCCCATTAGGATTCATAGGGTGCCATGAAGACCTGTAGGGTGCCTCAGGGACCCATTAGGATCCATGGGGTGCCATGGGAACCTATTATGATCCTTAGGGTGCATAAGAACCCATAGAATGCCTTGGGGACCTATTAAAATCCATAAAATGCCATGGGGACCCATCGGTGGCGTTTGCAACCCATTAGGATCCATAGGATGCCTTAGGGACCCATTAGGATCCATAGTGTGCCACGGGGACTCGTAGGGTGCCTCAGGGCCCCCTTAGGATTCATAGGGTGCCATAGTGACAAATAGGGTGCCTTAGGTACCCATTAGGTTCCATAGGGTGCCATGGGGACCCATTAGGATTCATAGGGTGACTTAGGGACCTGTTAGGATTTATAGGGTGCCACAGGGAAATGTAGGGTGCCTTAGGGACCCACTAGGATCCATGGGGTGTCACGGGGACCCTTACGATGCTTTAGGGACCCATTAGAATCCATAGGGTGCCATGGGGACCCATAGGGATCCATAGGGTGCCATGGGGACCCATTGGATCCCTTAGAGACCCATTAGGATCGATCGGATGCCTATGGGACCCATAGGGATCCATAGGATGCCATGGGGACCCATTGGGTGCCTTAGGGACCTATTACGATCCATAGGGTGCCTTAGGGACACATTAGGATCCTCAGGGTGCCTCATGAACCATTAGGATCCATAGGGTGCTATGGGGACCGTAGGGTGCCTTAGGGACCCATTAGGACCCATAGGGTGCCTTAGGGACCCATTAGGATCCATAGGGTGCTATGGGGACCGGAGGGTGCCTTAAAGACCCATTAGGACCCATAGGGTTCCAGGGGAACCGGTTAGGATCAATATGGTGCCATGGTGACCCATTGGGTGCCTTAGAGACCCATTAGGATCCGTAGGGTACCATGGGGACCATTAGGATCCATAGGGTGTCTTAGGGACCCATAGGGTGTCTTAGGGACCCACTAGGATTCATAGGGTGCCATGGAGACCCATTAGGATCCATAGGGTGCCATGGGGACCATTAGGATCCATAGGGTGCCATGGGGACCATTAGGATCCATAGGGTGCCATGGGGACCATTAGGATCCATAGGGTGCCACGGGGACCTGTAGGGTGCCTTAGGGACCCATTAGGATCCTTAGGGTACCAGGGTGACCCATTAGGATCCATGGAGTGCTATGGGGACCTGTAGTGTGCCTTACGGATGCATTAGGATTTATAGGGTGCCATGGGGACCTACGAGGCTCCCTAATCCACCCTTGGTTGCCATAAGTATCCATAGGGTGCCATGGGGACCCATAGAGGCCGCACCTTGAACGCTGTGTTCAGTTTTGGGCCCCTCACTGCAGGAAAGATGTTGAGGCCCCAATGTGCAGAGAAGGGCAACGAAAGTGGTGAGGGGTCTGGAGCACAGGGCTGCTGAGGATGCCGATGGCATGGAGAGCAGAGGAACGAAGGGAGAGCAGGCAGAGGGGGGCCGGCACTGCCAGCCGGGCCGGGCAGCAGCCGCTGCCGCCAGCATCACAATGGGCAGCGGCCAGCACTGGCCGCACCGTCATGGCGTCGCCGCGACGACGTTTGTGACACGGGCACCCAGGGGGGTATAAAGGCGGAGCGCGGCGGCGGGTCCCGCATCCTGAAGGAGCATCTGGCCGAGAGCAGACGCATCCGCAGGAGGAGCTCCAGCATGGCTGGCGCGAACGAGGAGCGAGCCGCCGGCATGAGGCGGAACAGGAGGAGCGAGGCCGGCCCCGCAGCGGGGCGCGCCTCCGGACCCATGGACACAGACAGCAAAGGTGTGCAGGGCCGTGGCCAGCACGGAGCGGGGCTGCGGCCGCCCTTGGTGCGGAGACGGCGCGTCGCTCTGCCGCCTCGCACCTGCCTGGCAGCCGGAGGGGCGCCGGGCAGCGGCAGATCGGAGCGTGACCTGCTTTTCCTCTGCCCTGCAGAGCGAGTCGCCGTCTGGGACGCGGTGGCCGCCTACGTCCGGGAGCAGCTCGTGGCACACAAGGTGCGTCGGCCGGCGGTTCCTCCTCTCCCCGTCCGGCCTGGGCTTCCTCTGAGGCTTCCCCTGCATACGCAGCGGGAGACTCCCCCCGCACTTCTCTCCTGGGCGTCCCACGGGCTCCCTGCAGACGCACGATCCCTCGTGCCGGGCGCTGTCGGATCTCGGGGCCGATGCCACTCTCTGGAAGCCTCTGGATCCCGCGAGGCCGCTTCCGCCCCGCCTGCTGTGCCGCATCTGGGAGGGCGAGGGGCAGGAGAGCGCTGTGCGGCCCTTCCCAAAGCCGTTCCCGACGCCCCGGCTCGTGCCTCTGAGCAGCGGCAGAGGCTCCTGAGTTCTGTCCCTGCGTCGGAGCCCCTGCGGCTCTTCCCCCCGGCCGGCCCGTAACCCTTCTGCCGTGCCTTTCTCTTCCGCCCACAGGGGGTCTGGATTCCCACCTTCGGCTCCTTTGACACCGTCTCCAAAGACATCTGGACCGAGGACGGGACCGTGACTCTGCGGTGGCCCGTGTTCCACCTGGCCGCCAACCTCATGGCCACGCACCACCTCAAGGCCCGCAGGGAGTCCCTGCCAGGTAGGAGGGGGGATTCCGCTGCTTCCGGCTGCGTGGACGGGGCCGACGGCCGCCGCCTCCGTGCCCACCAGCAAAGCTCCCCCTCTGAGGAGCCTGTCCGAACGCGGGGCCGTTCTGGCTGAGCTCCGCCAGCAGCTCTTCTAGGGAAGCGCCTGTGGGAAACCAACCCTGCCGTCAACTCTGTCTCTCACATCTTTCAGTGCACAGGAAGTTGGAGCCGCTGAGATACAGCAGGGCGGCCGCAGGCGCCGCCGTGAGCTGGCAGAGCCTGAGGACCGGCATCCAGAGCACCGTGTCCCTGCTCTCCGGCTGCCTGCAGGACGGGCAGAACGTGGCCGTCGTGCTGAAGGACGTCGGCGTGCTGCTCATAGACGGGCTGACGTTCCACATGAGATTCTACTACGGCTTCCTGGAGCAGCTGTCTGGGAAAGAGGAGCTCAGCAGAGCTGCTCTCAAGGTGAGCCGCCGTTTGTGCGCGGCCCAGGCGGAACCGCGACCTCACGGTGCCCGCACGCGGCCCACCAGGAGCTGCCGGCCGCTCGGGCCGTGCGAGTGCCGAGCTGCTGCCGGCTCTCCCTGCCTCGGGCTCCCCGCGTCCCCGGCGCCTCAGCCGTGACCAGGACGTCCCACCTCCTCCCTGTTTCTCCCCTGCAGGCCCCCTGGCTGCTGGACGCGGTGGTGTCCCCGGCGGCACCGGTGGCCTCCCTGGCGCTCTCCGGCTGCCTCGTCGTCTTTCCCATGTGAGTGCGTTGGTGGCTGTGGCTGCTGCCTGGTGTGGCCGCTCAGCTCTCGTTGCGCAGCGCTTGTTCCTCGTGTCCGTGCCCGTCCTGCCCGTGAGCGTGTGTCGTGGGATTGCAGACTGAGCTGGGCTGGACGGAACCCCGAAAGGCACCTCGCACACCCCCCTGCGGGGAACAGGGACCCCAGAGGAGGTTGCTCGGAGCCTGGTCCAGCAGGCCTCGACTGCCCGCCCAGGGGTCCGCCAGCTCTCTGGGCAAGATGCTGCGGTGCCTCGCCACACTTCTGTCCAGCGCTCCTTCCTTACGTCTGACCCAAACCTTCCCTCCTGCCCTTGGAAGCTATTTCCCCTGCCCCCGTCCCGACGGACCCTGCTCGAGGCTTTAGAAAGCAGCGTGCTGCACGCAGCGTGACAACATGCCTGGGAGCAGACGGCCAGAGAGCAGCAAGGAGCGCTGGAGCGCTGCGTCACACCGCTCCCTGTCTTCTCCTCTCGTGCAGGTTTCACATGGAGTTGGTGCCCAAAGCACCGCCCGCAATGCGCCGCAAGGCCTCAGCGAGCCTCTCTGGTCGGGAGAAAACAAAGCAAGACGACACTTTGCCACCTCTTGCACCTCTCGACCAGGGCAAGAAAGGTAAAGCTGCCGCCGGCTCCTTCCCGCGGCACGGGCAGCCAAGCGGAGCTGGGAAATGCCCCGCTGACCACCAGCCCAGGGCTCTGATGGCGGCACAGCTTCCCGCCAGCTCAGCACGGCCCCGAAGCCATCGGCCCCCGGCCCCTTCCCATCAGCGACTGCCGGCCTCTCCCAAACGAAGGCGCTGGCTGTGCCGTGCCCCCAGCCCCGGCTTGGTCCGGGCGGATCTCAGGCCCTGCCCTCCCCTGACGGAAGGATCCGGCCCCCAGAAGTCACCCCGCCACCTCGTCGTCACCCCCCAGCTCCTCTTTCCCAAAGCCAACGCCTCTCCTTCCCCATTGCAGTGAGATTTGCTGCCCGGCCGACCTTCATCAAGCGGCTGAGCTCGGACAGCATGGATGGAGGACGGCTCCGGCGGATCAGGAGCTTGCTGCTGAAGGAGAGCTCCAAGGCCAGGTGAGGCTGAAGGCTCCGGGCTGCCGTGCGCACGGGGGCGACCCGACGAGAGCCCATTCCCCAGCCCCAAAGGGTCCCTGTTGGTGGGGATGGGGATCGGGACCCCCCGGCTCACAGGGCCGCCCCTCTGCGCATCTCAGGAGCCGCGGGGCAGCCGGCGAGCAGCCTGTGGGCAGGGCTATGTTGCGGCCCAGGCTCCCGGCTCAGGCTGGCGGCGTGCGGCCCGAAGCCATCGGCCACTCACGCGGCCCCCTCCCGCTCTGTCCTTCCAGTCTGCTGCCGCCGATCCGGCCGCTGCCCGAAGCCCAGGAGCAGCCGGTGAGCTGCCAGCCCCAGGGGGAGGCAGGAACGTGGAGCCAGCAAGAGCTGTGCCGAGCACCAGGAGGCAAACACGTGAGCTTCCCCGAGGAGCTGGGAGCAGGAAAAGCCCATCGTGCGGGTGCGGCGCGAATCCTGCCAGCGGCCAAGCACTCGCCCTCTCAGATCGCCTTGAGGACAGCAGCGTTCCAAGGAGGTTCCCGAAGATCTGCCTCCAGGGCTGCGTTCACAGAGCCGCACGGCAGAGCATCCAGGCTCCCGCTGGCGTGCGACTCGGTGTGGCTCCTCAGGCAGAGGGTGAGGAAGAAGAGGGCGGCGCAGGAAGCGCTGGAGCGGGCGGCAGCATCAGCGCCTCGTGCGGAGCCCAGGCTGCCCGAGGAGCCTCCCGTCCGCCGCTCTGGATCGCTGCCGCCCATACGGGAAGAAACGGAGGCTCCCGAGCGTCAGGCCGCGCAGAGCGAGGCCCCCCCCCGCAGGAGGTGCCCCACGCTGGCCATGCTGATGCGGGCATGGTGCGCCCAGTGTGGAGGCCGCAGAACAGAGGCGTGAATCCCAACCGCAGCGCATCTCCGATGCAAGCGGGCTGCCCAGGGCCCCATCCAACCCGGCCTCCAGGGACGGGGCGCCCACTGCCTCCCTCCCTGGGTGTCCTGTTCCCGCATCTCTGCGCACAGCGATCCGACCCAACGTCCCATCTTCCACTCGGCACCACTTCCCTTGGCTGACCATCAGCCACGCCATCAGAGCCGACTCCCCTCCCGTCCGCAGGCTCCCTTTCGGGATGGAAGGCTGCGACGCCGTCACCCCGCAGCCTTCCCTTCTGCAGACCAACCGAGGAGACCTGGAGCGAAATGTCGAGGGGCAGAACCATCAATAAACATCCTTTCAACATCCCCACACTGCCTGCGATGGCGTCACTGCGTCTGTTTGCGCCGGTGGAGGGAGAAAGCATTGCGGGAGGGCATCAGAGCGTCCGTCAGAGCCTGTGGGCAGACATGGGACCCCACAGAGACCCCCTAGGGACAAAGAGGGAGACATAGAGACCCAACAGGGACACAGAGAGACCCCATAGGGACACATAGAGACACCAAAGGGACACACAGGGACCCAGTAGGGACACAGAGAAATCATATAGAGACCCCACAGGGACACATAGGGACACAGAGAGCCCCCATAGGGAAAGACGCCCATAGAGACCCCATAGGCAGACAACCAGGCTGCCGCTTCGGGCACGGCAGCCAGGCGGGATCTGCTCCGGCAGGGCGGCCTGGGCCTCGCAGTGCCTTCCTAAGCGGGCAGCCGGCTCCTAGCCTGGCCGGGTGGCTGCTGGCCTGTCTGGGCTACCCAGGCCAGCCGGCTCTTGCCTGCCAGGGTGCCCCGGCCGGCCCGGAGGGCTCCAGAAGAGCAGAGCCACACGGGCCGGCCGGCCACCGCCTTTCGCCTGGCTGCGCTGCCCTGAGCGGCCCGCCGGATTCCGGCCTGGCCCAGCTGGCTGCCAGGAGGCTTCGGGCCTCCTAAGGGTTCCCCAGGTCAGCGCTTTGAGGGCTGCTTCGGCCCGGTTCTGCGACCTGCGGGGCGGAGGGACGTCGCAGGAAAAAGGGGACCCCAACAGCATGAAAAGCAGCGGCAACGGCCTGAGGAGAAGCCAAGGGATTGCTCAGAACGCCAGGTAACACGCCGTCATGCAGCGTCATGAGAATTGGCAGCCGCGAGTCCAATGCAACGGGAGAACGTCCGACAGGACAGGCCTCACCATGAGGCGCAGGGCAGCTGAGCAGCAGGGAGACGAAGAAGAGTCGACGAAGAAGAGCGGGCGAAGAAGAGCACGGGGTGACCTGCAGGAGCTCTGCTGCCTCCGTGAGCACAGAGTGCCCTGGGAACGCAGCTCTGCTCCTGCTCTGCAGCTCTGCTTCTCCTCTGGGGTCCCGATGGGGGATCTAGGGGGTCTTTATGCGTCTCTATGGGGCTCCCTGTGTCCCTATGGGTCCCTGTGGGTCCCTATCGGATCTCTGTGGGGTCCCTATGGGTTGTCCCTTTCTCACTATGGGGTCTCTATGTGTCCCTATCGGGACTCTACGGGGTCCCTATGGGGTATCTCTGTGTCCCTACAGGAACCCAATGGGGTCTCTCTGGGGTCCCTATGGGGTCTCTATGGGTTCTTTATGTGTCTCTATGGGGCTCAATGTGTCCCTATGGGGTCCCTATGGGGTCTCTCTGTGTCCCCATGGGGTCCCCATGTTTCCCTATGGGGTCTTCCTGTGGGTCCCTATATGTCCCTATGGGGTCCCTGTGCTATGGGGTCTGTCTGTGTCCCTATGGGTCCCTATTGGGTCTCTATGGGGTCTCTCTGTTTTTACTGTGTGTCCCTATGAGGTCCCTCTGTGTCCCTATTGGGTCCCTATGGGGTCCATATAGGGTCCCTATGGGGTCTCTATGGGGTCTCTCTTTGTCCCTATGTGTCTCTATGTGTCTCTATCGGCTCCCTATGAGGTCTCTCTGTGTTCCAATGGGGTCCCTATGGGGTATCTAAGGGGTCTTTATGTGTCTCTATGGAGCACGATGTGTCCCCCTGGGGACCTTATGGGGTCCCTGTTTGTCCCTATGTGTCCCTATCGGGTCTCTCTCTGTCCCTACAGCGTCCCTATGGGGTTTCTCTGGGGTCCCTATGGGGTATCTATGAGTCTCTATGGGGCTCCATGTGTCCCTATGTGTACCTTTGGGGTCCCTATTTGTCCCTAGGTGTCCCTATGGGAACTCTATGGGGTCCCTATGGGTTGTCCGTGTGTCCCTATGGGGTCTCTCTGTGTCCCTAAGGGGTCTCTATGTGACCCTTTTGGGTCTCTATGGGGTCCCTATGTTTCCCAAAGCGTCCCTATGGGGACTCTGTGGGGTCCCTATGGGTTGTCCCTGTGCCCCTATGGGGTCTCTATGTGTCACTATGTGTCCCTATGGGGTCTCTCTTTGTCCCTGTGTGTCTCTATGGTGTCCCTATGTGTCTCTTTGTGTCCCTATGTGTGTGTACGTGGTCTCTATGTGGTGTCCCTGTGTGCCTGTGGGGTCCCTATGGGTTCCTATGTGTCCCTATGGGGTCTTTATGGGGTCTCTATTGGGTCTCTATGCGGTCTCTCTGAGTCCCTATGGGGTCTCTATGTGTGTCTCTGTGAGTCCCCATGGGGTCTCTATGTGTGTCTCTGTGAGTCCCCATGGGGTCTCTATGGGGTCTCTTTGCGTCCCTATGTGTCTCTTTGTGTCCCTATGTGTGCGTATGGGGTCCCTTAGTGGTGTCTCTGTATTCCCACGTGTCCCCTATGGGGTCCTTAAGGAGTCCCTATGGGTTCTTTTTGTGTCTCTATGGGGTCTCTATGGGGTTGTTATGTGTCCATTTGGGTCCCTGTGGGCTCTCTATGTGGTCTCTCTGTGTCCCTATGGGTCCCTGTGGGGTCTTTATGGCATCTCCCTGTGTCCCTATGGGGTCTCTCTTTGTCCCTGTGTGTCCCTTTGGTGTCTCTACTAATCCCTAGGAATCCCCTATGGGGTCCCTATGGAGTCTCTATTGGGTCCCTATGTCTCCCTGTGTGTCTCTATGCTGCCTATGTGTCCCTATGTAGTCCCTATATGGTTGCTATGTGCCCCTATGCGGTCTTTATGTGTCCTTATGGGATCTCTATGGGGTCCCTCTGTGTCCCTATGGGGTCTCTATGTCTCTCTCTTTGTCCTACGGGGTCCTTATGGGATCTCTATGGGGTCTCTATTGGTGTCTTTTCCTTATAGGGTCCCTATGTGTCTCTCTGTGTCCCTATGAGGTCTCTATATGGTCTCTCTGTGTCCCTATGCTGTCCCTATGCTATCCATCTCTCTCTATGCTGGTTGTCTCCATGCTGTCTCTGTGCGCCTCTTTGTGTTCCTATGGGATCCCTATGTGTTCCTATGGGGTCTCTATGGGGTCCCTATTGGTCGCTTTTCCCTATGGGGTCCCTGTGGGGTCTCTATTGGGTCCCTATGTCTCCCTGTGTGCCTCTATGCTGCCTAAGTGTCCCTATGGGGACACCTAAGGGGTCTCTATGTCTCACACTTTGTCCCGATGGGGTCCATATGGAGGCCCTATGTGCCCCTATGGGGTCTCCCTGTGTGTCCCTATGGGGTCTCTCCTCCCAGTGTGGGGCTCCTCTCCCTCTTTAGGGGGGTCTCCCATCCCATTTGGGTCTCCTGCTGTACAGGAGCAGGCTGTGACAAGCAGCCAACGGCCATCAGTTTCCAGGAGGCCATGCATTCCATCAGGGCTGGGACGGCCCAGCCCCGGTGCCCCGGTGCCCCGCCGCCCCCCAACACTCAGCGTGGAGCCGAGGCGGCGCTCGGAGCCCCGGCGCCGGGTCGCGGCGTGATGACGTCACTGAGCGGGGCGGCGCGTCGCCACGGCAACGGACGCGCCACAATGAGGGACGCCCGCGGCCCGCACGCACGGCCTGAAGCCCGCAGGGGGGCGAAGAGCGGGGGCCAACGGAGAGCCGTCAGGGATGGGGTGCGGAGGCGCGGGAGCGAGCGGGGCAGGGCGGAGCTCCGGGGATGGCGGCCGGGAGTGGGGCTGCGGGGGGGAGATCCGCAGGGAGATGCGGCGAAACGGCGGGAGGTGGGCAGGAGGGGAGATGTGGGCAAAGGCCGGCGGGGATGTGGGCAGCAGTGAGAGCCAGGGTGATAGGGAGGGAGGGAGGGAAATGGCAAAGGGGAACAACGGGCAAAGAAGGAAAGGAAAGGGAAAGGGAAAGGGAAAGGGAAAGGGAAAGGGAAAGGGAAAGGGAAAGGGAAAGGGAAGGGAAGGGAAGGGAAGGGAAGGGGAAGGGAAAGGGAAAGGGAAAGGGAAAGGGAAGGGAAAGGGAAGGGAAAGGGAAGGAAAGGAAGAAGGAGAGAGGGGAGGAGAGAGAGGCAGAAGGGCAGAGATCCTCTCTGCTGCAGTTCTGTAAGCGAGCCCAGAATACGGGAAAGTTTAGGGAAAGTGGTCCCTATGGGGTCTCCCTGTGTCCCTATGGGGTCAATACGTGTCCCTGTGTGTCCCTATGGGGTCCCTATATGTTCTGTCTATGTACCTACTGGGTCTCTATGTGACACTGTGTGTCCTGTTGGTGTCCCTATGGTGTCCCAATGGGGTCTCTATGTCTCCCTATGTGTCCCAAATGGGTCGCTATGTGTCCCTATGGGGTCTCTATTGGTGTCTTTTCCCTATGGGGTCTCTGTGTTTCCCTGTGGGGTCTCTTTGTGTTCCTATGGGGACTCTCTGTGTTCCTATGGTGTCTCTATGGGATCTCTCTGTGTCCCTTTTGGGTCTCTGTGTTTCCTTTTGTGTCACTATGCGCTCCCTATGAATCCCGGTGGTTCCCTAAGGGGTCCCTATGTGTCCCTATGTATTCCTATGGGGTCTCTATGGGGTCCCTTTTGGATCTCTCTGTTTCTTTATGGGGTGTCTTTGGGGTCTCTCTGTGTCCCTTTTGGGTCTCTGTGTTTCCCTTTTTGTTCCTATGTGGTCCCTGTGAGTCCCTATGTTTCCCTGTGGGGTCTCTATGCATCTCTGTGGGGTCTCTGTGCATCTCTATGGGGCTCTGTGTGTTCCCTATCATGTCTCCATCTGTCCCTATGGGGCCCCTATTGCGTCTATATGGGGTTTCTCTCTGTCCCTATGGGGTCTTGATGGGGTCCCTAGCTGTCCCTCTGTGTCCCCATTGGGTCCCTCTGTGTCCCGATGGTGTCCCTATTTGTCCCTGTGGAGTCCCTGTAGGGTCTCTTTGGCGTCTGTGTTCCTAGGGGGCCTCCATGGCATCTCCAATGGGTTTCTCTGTGTTCCTGTGGTCCCTATGAGGTCCCTACATGTCTCTATGGGGTCTTACGGGGTCTCTTTGTGTCCCTATGTGTCCCCATGGGGTCTCTGTGTGTCCCTGCGTGTCCCTATGGGGTCTCCCTCTGTCTCTATATGGTCTCTGTGTGTCTGCATGTGTCCCTATGGTGTAATTCTGTGTCCCTATGGGGTGTCTCTTTGTGTCCCTGTGTGTCCCTATGGGGTCCCTATTGGATCACCCTGTGACCCTTTTGGTTATCCCTGTTTCCCATGGTGTCCCCGTGGGGTCCCTATGGGGTCCGTATGGGGTCTCTCTGTTTTCCTATGGGGCCTCTATGGGGTCTCCTGGCGTGTGTGTGCATGTCCCTGTGGGGTCCCTATGTGTCCCTATGGGGTCCCTCTGTGTCCCTTATTGGTCCCTCTGGGGTCTATATGAGATCTCAACGTGTTCTATATGGGATCCCTATGGGGTCTCTATGTGTCCCTAATGGACCCTGTCGGGTCCCTAATGGGTGTCTGATGGGTTCCTGTGGGTTCTCTCTGTGTTCCTAATGGGGCCTCTATGGAGTCTCCAACGCGTCCCTATGGGGTCCCCATGGGGTCCCTACGTGTCTCTGTGGAATCTCTATGGGCTCTCTCTCTGTCTGTGTATGGTCTCTGTCTGTCCCTATGGGGTCCCTATTGGGTCCCTTTTGGGTCCCTCTGTGTCCCTTTTGGGTGTCTCTGTTTCCCTTGGGGTCCCTGTGGGGTCTGTATGTGTCCCTATGTGTCCCTATGGGGCCTCTATGGGGTCTCCCTGCGTGTCTCTGCATGTCCCAGTGGGGTCCCTATGTGTCCTTATGTGTCCCTATGGGGAATCACTGTATTCCTATGGTGTCTCTATGGAATCTCTCCATGTCACTTTTGGGGCTCTGTGTTTCCCTGCGTGTCCCAGTAGGGTCCCTGTGGGGTCACTCTGTGTTCCTATGGGGTCTCTAAGTGTCCCACTTTATCTCTGTGGGGTCCCTGTGGGGTCCCTATGGGGTCTCTGTGTTCCTAATGGGGCCTCTATGGAGTCTCCAACGCGTCCCTGTGGGGTCCCTATAGGGTCCCTACGTATCTCTGTGGAGTCTCTATGGGGTCTCTCTCTGTCTGTCCCTATTGGTCCCTGTTGGGTCCCTACGGGGTCTCTCTGTGTCCCTATGGAGTCTCTATGCAGTCTCTCTGTGTTCCCTATGTGTCCCTATGTGTTCTTATGGGGTCTCTGTGGGTTCTCTCTGTGTCCCTGTGGGGTCTCTATGTGTCAATGTGGGGTCCATATGGGGTCCCTATGTATCCCTATGGGGTGTCTGTGTGTCCCTGTTTATCTCTGTGTGGTCTCTATAGGGTGTCGCTCTGTCCCTCAGTGTCCCTATCGGGCCCCTATGTGTCCCTGTGCTGTCCCTATGGGGTCCCTATGGGGTCTCTCTCTGTGTTCTGAATGGGGTCCCTATGGGTCCCTATGTGTCTCTATGGAATCTTTATGGGGTCTCTCTCTGTGTGTATATGGTCTCTGTCTGTCCCTATGGAGTCTCTTTGTGTTCCTATGGGGCCTCTATGGGGTCTCCCTGCATGTCTCTGCATGTCCCTGTGGGGTCCCTATGCGTCCCTATGGGGTCTCTGTGTGTCCCAGTGTATCTCTGTGAGGTCCCTATGGGGAGTCACTCTGTTCGTCTGTGTCCGTGTCAGGTCCCTATTGGTCCCTGTGGGGTCCCTAAGGGGTCCCTACGTGTCTCTGTGGAATCTCTCTGGGGTCTCTCTCTTTCTGTACATGGTCTCTATCTGTCCCTATGGGGTCCCTATGGGGTCTCTTTGGGGTCTGTCTGTGTCCCTTTTGGGTCTCTGTGTTGCCTTATTTGTCACTATGCGGTCCCTGTGGTTCCCAATGAGGTCCCTATGGTGTCCCTATGGGGTCCCTTTTGGATCTCCCTGTGACCCTTTTCGGTGTCTCTGTTTCCCTTGCGGTCTCTTTGGGGAGTCCCTGTGGGGACTCTCTGTATTCCTACAGTGTCTCTATGGGGTCTCTCCGTATCCCTTTTGGGTCTCTGTGTTTCCTTCCCTATGTGCCCCTGTGGGGTCCCTCTGTGTCCCTATGGGATACCTGCGGCGCTCTCTGTGTCCCTATGTGTTCCTATGGGGTCGCTACGGGGTCCCTTTTGGGGCTGTCTGTATCCCTATGGGGTCTCATTCTGTGCCTAAATGGTCCCTCTGTGTCTGTATGTGTCCCTATTGGTCCCAGTGGTGTCCCTATGGTGTCCCTATGGGGTCTCTCTCTGTGTTCCTAATGAGGCCTCTAGGGAGTCTCCATCGCGTCCCTAGGGGGTCCCTATGGGGTCTCTAAGTGTCCTTGTTTATCTCTGTGGGGTCCCTATGGGGTCTCTCTGTCTTCCTAATGCAGCTTCTATGGAGTCTCCAACGCATCCCTGCAGGGTCCCTATGGAGTCCCTATGTGTCTCTGTGGAATCTCTATGTGGTCTGTCTATATATGGTCTCTGTCTGTCCCTGTTGGTCCCTGTGGGGTCCCTATGGGGTCCCTACGTGTCTCTGTGGAATCTCTATGGGGTCTCTCTCTGTCTATATATGGTCTCTGTCAGTCCCTATTGGTCGCTGTGGGGTCCCTATGGGGTCTCTCTGTGTCCCCTTGGGGTCTCTATGCGGTCTCTCTGTGTTCCCTATGTGTCCCTGTGTGTTCCTATGGTGTCTCTATGGGGTTTCTCTGTGTGCCTTTTGGGTCTCTGTGTTTCCCTATGTGTTCCTGTGGGATACCGATGGGGACCCTCTGTGTCCCTGTGGGGTCCATATGTGTCCCTATGGGGTCCCTCTGTGTCCCTCTGTGTCCCTTATTGATCCTTTTGAGGTCTATATGGGATCTCAATGGGTTCTGTATGGGATCTCAATGTGTTCTATATGGGGTCCCTATGGGGTCTCTATGTGTCCCTATGGGGTCTCTATGTTTCCCTATGGGATTTCCATGTGTTCCTGTTTACCTCTAAGGGGTCTCTGTAGGGTCTCTAAGGGGTCTCACTCTGTCCCTGTCGGGTCTCTATGTGTCCCTATTGGTCCCTGTGGGGTCTCTATGGGGTCGCTATGGAGTCCCTACGTGTCTCTGTGGAATCCCTATGGGGTCTCTCTCTGTCTGTATATGGTCTCTGTCTGTCCCTATGGGGTCCCTATGGGGTCCCTCTCTGGGTCCCTATGGGGTCTCATTCGATCTCTCTGTGTCCCTTTTGGGTCTCTGTGTTTCCTTATGTGTCACTACGCGCTCCCTATGAATCCCGGTGGTTCCCGAAGGGGTCCCTATGTGTCCCTATGTATTCCTATGAGGTCTCTATGGGGTCGCTTTTGGATCTCTCTGTTTCTTTATGGGGTGTCTTTGGGGTCTCTCTGCGTCCCTTTTGGGTCTCTGTGTTTCCCTTTGTGTTCCTATGTGGTCCCTGTGAGTCCCTGTGGTTCCCTGTGGGGTCTCTATGCATCTCTGTGGGGTCTCTGTGCATCTCTATGGGGCTCTGTGTGTTCCCTATCATGTCTCCATCTGTCCCTATGGGGCTGTCACGGAGTTGACCAGATCAATCTACGTCCGTGACAGGGGCGACAGGCCTCTGCCCTCCCCCCCCACCCCAGTCCCACAAAAATGGGAAGGAAGGAAGGGAGGGAAAGAACAGCGGCAGCAATCTATGGAGGAAAACTTATTTTACTATAATATCGGAATACAAAATAACACAATATATACAATTTAATTGAAATTGAGATTAATAAATCAGACAAGATGAGAGAGAGAGTTCCCAGGACAGATTCAAACCTGAACAGCTTGGAACGGCCAGGAAAGCACCTCCAGCACCCACTGCAAGGCAGCAAGAGAGCGCCCCCCCCACCCAGAAGGGCCAGATCCCATGACTGCTGTAATGTACAGGGATGGGAACCTGGGATTGGGGCAGGGACACTTTAATGCCCCGTACACTGCATGATGTTTTGATGTGGAATACTGAAACCCAAAAACAAAAACAAAAAAACATAGATCCATGACATTCCACCCCTTATTCCACATCGTTACATCATGCTTAAAATATATATACATATATACAAACAAACAAAAAATGATTAAAATGCATTACACGCATATGGATATACATATATACATAGAATTACTGACTGCACTCCCCCGGCATCAAGTTTCCTTGTGGTACACATTGGACATCCCCATTCTTCTGCATTACCCACCAAGTGGATCCTGGTCCCTGGGCAAAAACTGTACCACGGAGAGGTTTGCCCTTTCCAGAAGCTGGAAGAACCCAAACTGCCTTTCCTAACATGTTCTTTACAAGTACAACGGGGACTTTATCTCCCTCTACGGTATGTAGGGAACTGGATTGGTTAGGACCATCACGAGTGATAGATCCTCTGGTATTGACTAACCAGGTGGCTTCTGCCAAATGCTTCTCCCAGTGCTTAAATGTTCCGCCACCCAGTGCTTTTAGCATCGTTTTTAACAATCCATTGTATCGTTCTATTTCACCAGAGGCTGGTGCATGATAGGGAATATGATAAATCCACTCGATGCCGTGATCTTTGGCCCAAGTATTTACCAGAGAATTTTTGAAATGAGTCCCATGATCTGATCAATCCTTTCTGGGGTGCCATGTCGCCACAGGACTTGTTTCTCCAGACCCAGTATGGTGTTTCGGGCGGTAGCATGGGGTGCCGCATATGTTTCAAGCCACCCAGTGGTTGCCTCCACCATAGTAAGCACATAATGCTGACCATTGCGAGATGGTGGCAAGGTGATATAATCAACCTGCCGTGCCTCCCCATATTTGTACTTCTGCCGTCGCCCTTCCTCCCACAGAGGTTTCATCCTCTTGGCTTGTTTGATGATGGCACATGTTTCACAGTTATGAATAACCTGTGCAATGGCATCCATAGTTCAGTCCACCCCTCGGTCTCCGGCCCATTTGTATGTTGCATCTCTCCCTTGATGACCTGAGGTCTCATGGGCCCACCGAGCCAGAAATAATTCACCCTTGTTCTGCCAGTGCAGGTCTATTTGAGCCACCTCAATTGTGGCAGCTGGGTCTCCCTGATGGTTGTTTTGCTGTTCTTCAGCAGCCCGACTCTTGGGCACATGAGCATCGACGTGGCGCACCTTCACAACCATATTCTTTGTTCGGGCAGCAATGTCCTTCCACAGTTCAGCAGCCCAAATAGGTTTACCCCTTCTTTGCCAATTATTTTGTTCCCACTGCTGTAACCACCCCCATAAGGCATTTGCTACCATCCATGAGTCAGTGTAAAGATAGAGCCCTGGCCACCTCTCCCGTTCAGCGACATCTAAGGCCAGTTGGACAGCCTTTACCTCTGCAAATTGCCTTGATTCGCCTTTCCCTTCAGTGGCCTCTGCAACTTGTCGTGTGGGGCTCCACACAGCAGATTTCCATCTGCGATGCTTCCCCACAATACGACACGATCCATCTGTGAACAGGGCATATTTCTTTTCGTTCTCTGGTAGTTCATTGTATGGTGGGGCCTCTTTAGCACGTGATACTTCTTCTCCTGGTGATGTTCCAAACTTTTTACCTTCAGGCCAGTCCATGATCACCTCTAGGATTCCTGGACGGCTGAGGTTCCCCATCCGTGCTCGTTGTGTAATCAGTGCAATCCACTTACTCCAAGTGGCATCAGTAGCATGATGGGTGGAGGGAACCTTTCCCTTGAACATCCAGTTCAACACTGGCAGTTGAGGTGCCAGAATGAGCTGTGATTCAGTACCGACTACTTCAGAAGCAGCCCGAACCACCTCATATGCAGCTAAGATCTCCTTCTCAGTTGGAGTGTAGCGCTCTTCAGACCCTCTGTACGCCCGACTCCAGAATCCCAGGGGTCGGCCTCGGGTCTCTCCTGAGGCTCTTTGCCACAAACTCCAAGTGGGACCTTTCTCTCCAGCAGCAGTATAGAGGATGTTCTTCACACCCTGTCCCATCCGTACTGGCCCCAGGGCCACAGCACGGGCTATCTCCTGTTTAATCTGCTCAAAAGCCTGCTGCTGCTCAGGACCCCATGTAAACTCATTCTTCATTCGTGTCACATGATAAAGGGGGCTTACAATGAGGCTGTAGTTTGGAACATGCATTCTCCAAAAACCCACTACGCCCAGAAACGATTGTGTCTCTTCCTTATTAGTGGGCGGAGACATGGCAGTGATTTTGTCGATCACATCTGTCGGGATGCGACGACGGCCATCTTGCCATTTTATGCCTAGGAACTGGATTTCCTGGGCAGGTCCTTTCACTTTGCTTCGCTTCATAGCGAAACCAGCACAGAGAAGGATCTGGATTATTTGCTCTCCTTTCTCAAAAACTTCCTTTGCTGTGTTGCCCCACACAATGATGTCATCAATGTATTGCAGGTGCTCAGGAGCACCTCCCTGTTCCAGTGCGGCTTGGATCAGCCCATGGCAAATGGTTCGGCTGTGTTTCCACCCCTGGGGCAAACGATTCCAGGTATACTGAATGCCCCTCCAAGTGAAAGCAAACTGTGGCCTACATTCTTTGGCCAAAGGGATGGAAAAGAAGGCATTAGCAATGTCAGTGGTGGCATACCATTTGGCTGCTTTTGACTCCAGTTCATACTGGAGTTCTAACATGTCCGGCACAGCAGCACTCAGTGGGGGTGTGACTTCATTCAGACCACGGTAATCTACCGTCAGCCTCCATTCTCCACTGGCTTTACGCACTGGCCATATGGGGCTGTTAAAAGGCGAGTGAGTTTTGCTGATCACTCCCCGACTCTCCAGTTGACGAATCAACTTATGAACGGGGAGCAAGGAATCCCTGTTGGTGCGGTACTGCCGCCTGTGCACCGTTTTTGTAGCTATCGGTACCTGTTGCTCTTCCACTCGTAGCAACCCCACAACAGACGGATCTTCTGATAGGCCAGGCAAAACAGACAGCTGCTTAACACCTTCTGTGTCTACAGCAGCTATTCCAAAGGCCCATGGATACCCTTTGGGATCCTTAAAGTATCCCCTTCTGAGGTAATCAATACCAAGTATACATGGAGCCCCTGGGCCCGGCACAATAGGGTGCTTTTGCCAGTCTTTACCAGTGAGGCTGATTTCGGCCTCCAACATAGTCAGCTCTTGGGAACCCCCAGTCACCCCATGAATATAAACTGATTTTGTCCCTTGGTGACTCGAGGGCATTAGAGTGCACTGAGCACCAGTGTCCACCAGGGCCTTATATTTCTGTGGTTCTGATGTGCCAGGCCATCTAATCCACACAGTCCAATAAACTCTATTATCCCTTTCCCCCCCCTGGCTGGGGGCAGGGCCCCTCTATTTGTTACCTCCGTTGTCTGCAGCAACTGGAGAAATCACCTTTTTGGAGAAGTTCACCTTGGTGGTTGATTTGCCTTGTAATTCTTTTACCTCATTTATAAGGGGTCTTCTTTCCCCTCTGCCATACATAGCTGCAAATGTACTGGCGTACTTTTCTGGTGCAGTCTTTGTGAATGTACGCCACATGTTTGGTGTACACCTGACTCTCTCAGGATCGTGCTCTTGGTCTGGATCATCAGGAATGAAATCAGGGCTATGTAGCATTTCTACAACAGCATATTCTCTCAAATAACTGATGCCTTTTTCTATATCAGTCCATTTCTTTTTCTCAGGCATCAGATCGTCTTTGAAGGGGTATCTTTCTTTTACAGCTAACAACATCCGCTTCCAGAGGGTGAAGGCCTGGTTCTGGCATGTACCAATGCCTCTGTCAATGGCTGAGTCCCTAGCAATGCCACCCAGTTGGCGAGCTTCTCTACTATCTAGCCACACACTGTTGGCCCCATTGTCCCAACATTGAAGTAACCAAGTGGCAATAGGCTCATTTGGGTGACGTGAGAAGTCTCTTCTCAGACTTTGAATTTCATTCATTTTCAGAGATCGATCAACAAAGGTAACAATATCTTGCTCACCTCTTCCTCTGTCAGGACTTCTTGTTGCCCTTGTAGGCGTTGGTGACTGTGGTCTTACTGAGGGCCCCTCCCCTGGACTCAGGGATGCTTCTCTTAGACCTCGGAGCCAATCCTCTGGACCTCTTTCCTCCTCTTTCTTCTGTTCTAACTGAGTCGAGATTCGTTTTGTTTTCCGTCCTCTTACAGGGGCGACTGACCTCAATTGTGGTGCCTCCTGTGGTTGATCAGGTTGGCTCTCACCCTCTAGCTCTGCTTGGAGTCTATCATGTTCGACTATGAGATTATTTAGTTCAGATTGGAGGGTGTCTCGCTCAGTTTGGAGGGTGTCGAGTCTGGATTGGAGGGAGTCTTGCTCGGATTCGAAGGCATCGCGTTGAGATTGGAGATTCCTTCTCTCAGCTCGGAGATTCTCCCCTTCGGCTTGGAGACTTTCTCTTTGCGTTTGGAGACTCTGTTTCTCAACTAGGAGACTCTGTCTCTGGACCTGGAGACTCTCCCTCTCGATTCGGAGGGCATCTCTCTCGGACTTGAGGATATCCCTCTCAGCTCTCAGACACTCTCTCTCACTTTCACAAACTCTCTCCCTTTTTGGGATACTATTGAATAAGGCCCGATTAGCATTAGCCAGGCCCCAAATCATTTGTGCCTCCTCAGATCTGCCTGAGCCGCAACATTCCTGTCTCAAATAAATGCTTAAGCTTTCAGGGTCTTTCAGGTGTTCAGGAGTAAAGTTCCATGACACCGAAGATGTCCATCTCTCTAAAATCTCTCCCAAGCCTCTCCACACTCCCTGCCATTCAGTATTCTCTGGTTTTGGGGAAGGCTTCCTCAAAATACAATAAATACAAAAGCTGACTGAAATAATGAACAGTAAATTCAGGGAGATTAACAAAGCATTCAAAAACTGCATAAAGGATTCAAAGGAGAGACTGGGAACCTGTTTAAAAATCCCAAGTTCTGTGAAATTAGCAGCTCCCTCTGCAAACAGGTTTAAAAGAGAAAGTGGAATCATTTTCTTTTCTCTCTTTACGGGAGCAAGACAGCAGTGCTCAAAGTTTACAGATATCCCAGAACACTGGCAGTCCGCCTGGACTTTCAAGGTCAAGTTTTCAGTGAGCACCTGTGAAAAAGATAAACTTTCCCAACGAAGCTCTCCGAGAGCAGAGAGATTCGTTCTAAAAAGCTAAAAAACAGCCTTTGCCCGCATTCTCCACCAAGAATGTCAACGGTTCACGGGCTGGTTCGGCCCGGTTCCGCGACGAGCGGGGCGGAGGGATCCGCAGATCCGCGCCTCCGGAAAAAAAAGAAACAGGAGACCCCAAAATAATTAAAACAGCGGCACCGATCTGAGGAGAAACAAACTAATGTACTAAGTATATTATCGGAATGCAAGATAACACACTATAATACAATATAATCAGAATTGAAGCTAATAAATCAAATATAATGAGAGAGAGAATGTCCGAAAGGTGGATAGGCCTCACCACAACGCTGAGGTGAGATGCGCAGTGCAGTTGAGCAGCGGGGAGACGGGAGCAGCGCCCACGACGAAGGGCAGGCGAGAAAGAGAAAATCAGGCGACCTTGCCAGGAGTTAAACCTCCTCTCCCTGACCGCAAGGTCCCCTGGGGAATGCAGTTCTTCTTCTCTTCTGGGCAGGTACCCAGGACTTGAGCATTGACAGTTAAAGTCCCAGTGCCCCACACGATGTTATGATGTGGAATACCGAAAGCCAAAAATCACAAAACCATGACAGCCCCATCGACTTGTGGCAGTCCAGTTGGAGCAGTAGGTCTCTGACTGTTTCTTTCAGAATCACAGGGGGGTTCGTGTGCTCCCCAGCCGAGATTACCAGGTCAGAGAGAGGAGTATCCTGAGGGTAACTGGTCTGACTTTTAAAGACAGACGTAAAGAAGGCATTCAGAACCTCTGCCTTTTCCTTATCCTCAGTGGTCACATTCCCAGCCTCATCCAGCAAAGAGTGGATATTCTCCTTTGTCCTCCTCTTACTGTTAATGTATTTATAAAAGAGTTTCTTATTCCTTTTCACCCCAGCGGCCAGGTTAAATTCAAGCTGGGCTTTTGCCTTCCTGATTTCACCTCTACACATCCTAACGACTTCCTTGTATTCATTCTGAGTGGCCTGTCCCTCTTTCCACAGGCGGTAGATTCTCTTTTTCTCCCGGAGCCTCAAGAATAGCTCCCTATTCATCCACGCCTGTCTTCTTCCCCGCCGGCTCATTTTGCAGCTCAGGGGGACTGCCTGCTCCTGCGCCCTTAAGACTTCCTTCTTGAAGAGCAACCAGCTCTCTTGGACCCCTTTACTCGCTAAGACTGAATGCCAGGGGACTCCCCCTGTTAGTCCCCTGAACAATGCAAAGTCCGCCCTCCTGAAGTCCAAGGTAGCAATTTTACTATTCCCCTTCCAGGCTCCACCATGAATCACGAAGCCTATCATTTCATGGTCACTCTGTCCAAGACAGCCTCCAACCTCCACATCTCCCACCAAACCTTCCCTGTTTGTGAACAGCAGGTCTAGTGGGGCAGTTCCTCTCGTGGGCTCTCTGAACAGCTGTATCAGGAAGTTGTCCTCTACGCATTCCAGAAACCTCCTAGACGGCTTCCTCTGTGCTGTGCTGTACTCCCAGCATCTGTTCAGGGAAGTTAAAGTGTCCCAATGGTGTCCCTATTTGTCCATGTGGGGTCCCTATAGGGACTCTCTCTGGCGTTTGTGTTCCTATGGGGCCTCCATGGCATCTCCAATGGGTTTCTCTGTGTCCCTGTGGTCCCTATGAGGTCGCTGCGTGTCCCTATGGGGTCTCCCTCTGTCTCTATATGGTCTCTGTGTGTCTGCATGTGTCCCTATGGTGTAACTCTGTGTCCCTATGGGGTCTCTTTGTGTCCCTGTGTGTCCCTATGGGGTCCCTATTGGATCTCCCTGTGACCCTTTTGGGTGTCCCTGTTTCCCATGGTGTCTCCGTGGGGTCCCTGTGGGGTCCTTATGGGGTCTCTCTGTTTTCCTATGGGGCCTCTAAGGGGTCTCCCTGCTTGTCTCTGCACACAGAGCCCCATAGAGATGCACAGAGACCCAACACAGGGACAGATATAGACCATATACAGAGAGAGACCCCATAGAGACCCATTAGGGACCCGACAGGGACCAATAGGGACACATAGGGACCCGACAGGGACAGAGTGAGGACCCTTAGAGACCCTACAGAGACCCCTTAGAGGTAAACAGGAACACATGGAAATCCCATAGGGAAACATAGAGACCCCATAGGGACACATTGAGACCCCATAGGGACCCCATATAGAACACATTGAGATCCCATATAGACCCCAAAAGGATCAATAAGGGACACAGAGGGACCCCACAGGGACACAGAGGGACCCCATAGGTATCCCACAGGAACACATAGGGAAACACAGAGACCCAAAAGGGACACAGAGAAACCCCATAGAGACACCATAGGAACACACAGGGACACATAGGGAACACAGAGAGACCGCATAGAGACCCCAAGGGGACACAGAGAGACCCCATAGGGACCCCACAGCGACCAATAGGGACTGACAGAGACCATATATAGACAGAGAGAGACCCCATAGAGATTCCACAGAGACACGTAGGGACCCCATAGGGACCATAGGGACAGACAGAGACCATATATAGACAGAGAGACACCCCATAGAGATTCCACAGAGACATGTAGGGACTCCATAGGGACCCTACAGGGATGCGTTGGAGACTCCATAGAAGCTTCATTAGGAAGACAGAGAGACCCCATAGGGACCCCACAGAGATAAACAGGGACACTTAGAGACCCCATAGGGACACATAAGGACCCCATAGGGACCCTACTGGGACACATAGGGAAACACAGACACCCAAAAGGGACAAGGAGAGACCCCATGGAGATACCATAGGAATACAGAGAGTCCCCGGAGGGACACATAGGGACCCCACTGGGACCCCACAGGGACGCAAAGAGACCCCATAGGGACACAGAGTTACACCATAGGGACACATACGCACACACAGAGACCATATAGAGACAGAGGGAGACCCCATAGGGACACGCAGGGACACACAGAGACCCCATGGGGACACAAAGAGACCCCGTAAGACCCCATCGAGACACGTAGGGACCTCATAGGGACCACAGGGAAACAGAGAAACCCATTGGAGACGCCATGGAGGCCCCCTAGGAACACAAACGCCAGAGAGACCCCATAGGGACCCCACAGGGACCAATAGGGACACCATTGGGACACAGAGGGACCCAATAGGGAAACATAGGGACACACAGAGACCCCATAAAGACCCATAGGGACAGAGAGAAACCCCATAAAGACCCAATAGGGGCCCCATAGGGACAGATGGAGACATGATAGGGAACACACAGAGCCCCATAGAGATGCAGAGAGACCGCACAGGGAACCACAGGGACTCATAGGGACCACATAGGCACACACAGGGAAACACAGAGACCCAAAAGGGACACAAAGAGACCCCGTAGGGACCCCATAAAGAAACAGAGAGATCCAAAAAGGACCCCATAGGAATACTAGGGACACAAAGGGACCGCATAGGGAGTGCACAGTGACACATAAAAAAACACAAAGACCCAAAAGGGACACAGAGAGACCCCAAAGAGACTCCATAGGGACCCAGAGAGGGACCCCATAGGGACAGACAGAGACCATATACAGACAGAGAGAGACCCCATAGAGATTCCACAGAGACACGCAGGGACTCCATAGGGACCCCACAGGGACCAGTAGGGACCCGACAGGGACACAGACGAACAGAGTGACACCCCATAGAGACCCCACAGAGATAAACAGGTGTCATGGTTTTATGATTTTTGGTCATCAGTATTCCACACCATAACATCATGTAATGCACTGGGGGTGGGGTTTGATATCTGCCGAATGTTCGTCCGACGGAGAAGAACTACATTTCCCCAGGAGGCTTTGCGGTCAGCAAGGGGATATAACTCCATGCAAGGTCACCTGATCCTTCTTCGCCTGCGCTTCGCTGTCTGTGCTTTGCTATCTGCGCTTCGCTGCCTGCGCTTCGCCATCTGCACTTTGCCGTCTGTACTTCAGTCACTCAACTGGACTGCACTTCTCACCCCAGCATTGTGGTGAGGTCTATACAATTCAAACAGATTCTCTCTCTCTCTCTCATTGTATTTTACTAATACTATATTTAGTAAAATCATTTGTTCCACCTCAGATTAGTGCTGTTGTTATCAAGTATTTTGGGGTCCCCTGCTTCCCCTTTCCCAGAGGCGCGGATCCGCAGATCCCTCCGCCCTGCTGGTCACGGAACTGGGCCGGACCAGCCCATAAACCATTGACATTTTTGGTGGAGAATGCGGGCAACAGTTGCTTTCTAGCTGTTTAGACTCTCTGCTCTCGGAGAGTTCCGTTGGGAAAGCTTATCTGTTTTACCGCTACTCTCTGAAAACGTGACCTTGAGAACTCCAGGCGGACTGCCAGTATCGTAGGATATTTGTAAACTCTGAGCTTTACTATCTTGCCTCTGTAAAAAAGAAAAAAAAAAAAAAATGCTTTCTGCAGTGAAACTGACTCTTAAAGGGCTGCACGCTGCTGCCTCTTCTTTCCTAATGCTCAAAACATACTGGGCATTAATTAAGCTGGCCACCTTGCTCTATGGAGCAATCGGCATATACAATCAATTGAAAACATGGGTGGAAATATGGACCTGGCACGTTCGTACAATGTGGCTTACAATTCCGGAGACAGCTGTCAATTTTACAGGACTGGGATTTTTTAAGGTTTCCAGTCTCACCTTTCAGCCTGTAATGCAGTTTTTGAATGAACACCTAGTCGCATTACTAATCTCCCTGAATGTATTGCTCATCATTTCACTCAGTATTAGTATTTATTATATTTTGAGGATGTCCTCCCCAAAACCAGAGAATACTGAGTGGCAGGGAGTGTGGAGAGGTCTGGGAAAGACTTTAGACAGATGGAAATCTTCAGTCTCATGGAACTTTACTCCAGAACACCTGAAAGACCCCGAGAGTCTAAACAGCTATTTAAGGCAGGAATGTTGCGGCTTGGGCAGTTCTGAGGAGGCACATATGATTTGGGGCCTGGCTAATGCTTATCGGGCCTTATTCAATACTATCCTGGAGAGAGAGAGAGCTTCTGAAATTGAAAGGGAGAGTCTCAGGGAAAAAGTTCAAAATGAGCGAGAGAGTCTCCTGCTCCAGAGGAAAAACCTCCGATCTGAGAGAGATGCCCTCCGAATTGAGAGAGACTCCCTGCAATCCAAGCTCGACAATCTTCAATCTCAACAACACACCCTCCAATCTGAGCTAGATACTGTCATAATTGAACGAAACAAGCTCCAAGCTGAACTGGAGGATGAGAGCATTGGAACTGACCAACCTGATCAACCACAGGAGGCACCACAATCGATGTCAGTTGCCCCTGTAAGAGGACGGAAAACAAAGCGAATCTCGACTCAGTTAGAAGAGAAAAAAGAGGAGGAAAGAGGTCCAGAGGAGTGGCTCCGAGGGCCAAGAGAAGCACCTCTGAGTCCAGGGGAGGGGCCCTCAGTAAGACCACGGTCACCAACACCTACAAGGGCAAGAAGTCCTGACAGAGGAAGAGGTGAGCAAGATATTGTTACCTTTGTTGATCGATCTCTGAAAATGAATGAAATTTGAAGTCTGAGAAAAGACTTCTCACGTCACCCAAATGAGCCTATTGCTACTTGGTTACTTCGATGCTGGGACAATGGGGCCAACAGTGTGTGGCTAGATAGTAGAGAAGCTCGCCAACTGGGTGGCATTGCTAGGGACTCAGCCATTGACAGAGGTATTAGTACATGCCAGAACCAGGCCTTCACCCTCTGGAAGCGGATGTTGTTAGCTGTAAAAGAAAGATACCCCTTCAAAGACGATCTGATGCCTGAGAAGAAGAAATGGGCTGATATGGAAGAAGGCATCCGTTATTTGAGAGAATGTGCTGTGGTGGAAACACTACATAGCCCCGATTTCATTCCTGATGAGCCAGACCAAGAGCATGATCCCGAGAGAGCCAGGTGTACACCAAACATGTGGCGTACATTCACAAAGACTGCACCAGAAAGGTACGCCAGTACATTTGCAGCTATGTATGGCAGAGGGGAAAGAAGACCCCTTATAAATGAGTTGCTTAATAAACTTCAAGACTTTGAGTTACATTTAAGCCCTCTACGAGCTTGTGTTTCAGCCATTGAAAAAGTAGCTGAAAAGCTGGACAGAATGGAGAACAAACAAGAAGATATAATAGGTAAACTATCAATCGTGCCTGATGCCGATGAATACATGGTGGTAACAGATACATCCAATGAGGAACAGAATTCCCAAAACAGCCTACTTGAGGGGCTAATCAACTTGATTTCCTCCCAGTCAGTGTCATCCAACGTCTCAGCTATCAAAAGAAGACGTCCTCCTGCTCGAACAAGTGACAACAGTAAGACCACGTCACGTTTTGCCTTGTGGCATTACCTACGCAACCATGGAGAAGATATGAAGAAGTGGCATAAGCAACCTACTCCAGCACTTTAAGCACGGGTAAAAGAATTACAAGACAAATCAACCACCAAGGTGAACTTCTCCAGAAAGGTGATTGCTCCAGTTGCTGCAGACAACGGAGGTAACAAATAGAGGGGCCCTGCCCCCAGCCAGGGGGGGGAAAGGGATAATAGAGTTTATTGGACTGTGTGGATTAGATGGCCTGGCACATCAGAATCACTAAAATATAGGGCCCTGGTGGATACTGGTGCACAGTGCACTCTAATGCCCTCGAGTCACCAAGGGACAGAATCAATTTATATTCATGGGGTGACAGGAGGTTCCCAAGAACTGACTATGTTGGAGGCCGAAATCAGCCTCACTGGTAGAGACTGGCAAAAGCACCCTATTGTGACTGGCCCAGGGGCTCCATGTATACTTGGTATTGATTACCTCAGAAGGGGATATTTTAAGGATCCCAAAGGGTATCAATGGGCCTTTGGAATAGGTGCTGTAGACACAGGTGTTAAGCAGTTATCTGTTTTGCCTGGCCTATCAGAAGATCCATCTGTTGTGGGGTTGCTACAAGTGGAAGAGCAACAGGTACCGATAGCTACAAAAACGGTGCACAGGCGGCAGTATCGCACCAACAGGGATTCCTTGCTCCCCATTCAGAAGTTAATTCATGAATTAGAGAATCAGGGAGTGATCAGCAAAACTCACTCGCCTTTTAACAGCCCCATATGGCCAGTGCGTAAAGCCAGTGGAGAATGGAGGCTGACGGTGGACTACCGTGGCCTGAATGAAGTTACACCCTCATTGAGTGCTGCTGTGCCAGATATGTTAGAACTCCAATACGAACTGGAGTCAAAAGCAGCTAAGTGGTATGCCACCATTGACATTGCTAACGCCTTTTTCTCCATTCCTTTGGCCAAAGAATGTAGGCCACAGTTTGCTTTCACATGGAGGGGCATTCAGTATACCTGGAACCGTTTGCCCCAGGGGTGGAAACATAGTCCAACCATTTGCCATGGGTTGATCCAAGCTGCACTGGAACAGGGAGGTGCTCCTGAGCACTTACAGTACATTGATGACATCATTGTGTGGGGCAACACAGCAAAGGAAGTTTTTGAGAAAGGAGAGCAAATAATCCAGATCCTTCTCCGTGCTGGTTTTGCTATTAAGCGAAGCAAAGTGAAAGGACCTGCCCAGGAGATTCAGTTCCTAGGCATAAAGTGGCAAGATGGCCGTCGTCACATCCCGACAGATGTGATCGACAAAATCACTGCCATGTCTCCCCCCACTAATAAGGAAGAGACACAATCGTTTCTGGGTGTAGTGGGTTTTTGGAGAATGCATGTTCCAAACTACAGCCTCATTGTAAGCCCACTTTATCAGGTGACACGGAAGAAGAATGATTTTGTGTGGGGTCCTGAGCAGCAGCAGGCTTTTGAGCAGATTAAACAAGAGATAGCCCGTGCTGTGGCCCTGGGGCCAGTACGGATGGGACAGGGTGTGAAGAACATCCTCTACACTGCTGCTGGAGAGAAAGGCCCCACTTGGAGTTTGTGGCAAAGAGCCTTAGGAGAGACCCGAGGCCGACCCCTGGGATTCTGGAGTCGAGCCTACAGGGGGTCGGAGGAGGGCTACACTCCAACTGAAAAGGAGATCTTAGCTGCGTATGAAGGGGTTCGGGCTGCTTCCGAAGTAGTCGGTACTGAAACACAGCTCCTTCTGGCACCTCGACTGCCAGTGCTGAACTGGATGTTCAAGGGAAAGGTTCCTTCCACCCATCATGCTACTGATGCCACTTGGAGTAAGTGGGTTGCACTGATTACACAACGAGCACGGATGGGGAACCTCAGCCGTCCAGGAATCCTAGAAGTCATCATGGACTGGCCTGAAGGTAAAAAGTTTGGAACACCACCAGCAGAAGATGTATGTCGTGCTAAAGAAGCGCCACCATACAATGAATTACCAGAGAACGAAAAGAAATATGCCCTGTTCACAGATGGATCGTGTCGTATTGTGGGGAAGCATCGCAGATGGAAATCTGCTGTGTGGAGCCCCACACGACAAGTTGCAGAGGCCACCGAAGGGAAAGGCGAATCAAGGCAATTTGCAGAGGTAAAGGCTGTCCAACTGGCCTTAGATGTCGCTGAACGGGAGAGGTGGCCAATGCTCTATCTTTACACTGATTCATGGATGGTAGCAAATGCCTTATGGGGGTGGTTACAGCAGTGGGAGCAAAATAATTGGCAAAGAAAGGGCAAGCCTATTTGGGCTGCTGACCTATGGAAAGATATTGCTACCCGAACAAAAAATATGGTTATAAAGGTGCGTCATGTAGATGCTCATGTGCCCAAGAGTAGAGCTACAGAAGATCAGCGAAATAACCATCAGGTAGACCAAGCTGCCAGAACTGAGGTGGCTCAAATAGACCTGCACTGGCAGAACAAGGGTGAGTTATTTTTAGCTCGGTGGGCCCATGAGACCTCAGGTCATCAAGGGAGAGACGCAACATACAAATGGGCCAGAGACCGAGGGGTGGACTTAACTATGGATGCCATTGTACAAATCATTCATGACTGTGATACATGCGCCACAATTAAACAAGCTAAGAGGATGAAACCTCTCTGGGAGGAAGGGCGATGGCAAAAGTACAAATATGGGGAGGCATGGCAGGTTGATTATATCACTTTGCCACGATCTCGCAATGGTAAGCATTATGTGCTCACCATGGTGGAGGCAACAACCGGGTGGCTCGAAACATATGCAGTACCCCATGCTACCGCCCGAAACACCATATTAGGTCTGGAGAGGCAAATCCTGTGGCGACATGGCACCCCGGAAAGAATTGAGTCAGATAATGGGACTCATTTTAAAAATTCACTTGTGGATACTTGGGCCAGAGAACATGGCATCGAGTGGATTTATCATATCCCCTATCATGCACCAGCCTCTGGTAAGATCGAACGCTACAACGGGTTGTTAAAAACCATGTTGAAAGCAATGGGTGGCGGAACATTTAAACACTGGGAGAAGCATTTGGCAGAAGCCACCTGGCTGGTTAACACCAGAGGATCAATCAGTCGAGATGGTCCTACCCAATCCAGCTCCCTACATATTGTAGAGGGAGATAAGGTCCCTGTAGTACATGTAAAGAACATGTTAGGAAAAGCAGTTTGGGTTTTTCCTGCTTCTGGGAAGGGCAAACCTCTTCGCGGAACTGTCTTTGCCCAGGGACCTGGGTCCACCTGGTGGGTGATGCAGAAAAACGGGGATGTTCAGTGTGTACCACAAGGGAATTTGATGTTGGGGGAGTGCAGTCTGTAATCCCATGTGTTAAGCATGATGTAGTGATGTAGAATAAGGGGTGGAATGTCATGGTTTTATGATTTTTGGTCATCAGTATTCCACACCATAACATCATGTAATGCACTGGGGGTGGGGTTTGATATCTGCCGAATGTTCGTCCGACGGAGAAGAACTACATTTCCCCAGGAGGCTTTGCGGTCAGCAAGGGGATATAACTCCATGCAAGGTCACCTGATCCTTCTTCGCCTGCGCTTCGCTGTCTGCGCTTCGCTATCTGCGCTTCGCTGCCTGCGCTTCGCCATCTGCACTTTGCCGTCTGTACTTCAGTCACTCAACTGGACTGCACTTCTCACCCCAGCATTGTGGTGAGGTCTATACAATTCAAACAGATTCTCTCTCTCTCTCTCATTGTATTTTACTAATACTATATTTAGTAAAATCATTTGTTCCACCTCAGATTAGTGCTGTTGTTATCAAGTATTTTGGGGTCCCCTGCTTCCCCTTTCCCAGAGGCGCGGATCCGCAGATCCCTCTGCCCTGCTGGTCACGGAACTGGGCTGGACCAGCCCATAAACCGTTGACAACAGGGACACATTGAGACCCCATAGGGACCCCACAGGGACACATAGAGACCCCACAGGGACCCCATAGGAACACATAGGGACACATAGGGAACACAGAGAGACCCCATAGGGACACCATAGGGACCCCATAGGGACACCATAGGGACACCATAGGGACTCATAGAGAGCGCATAGTGACACATGTGGAAACACAGAGACCCAAAAGGGACACAGAGAGAACCCATAGAGACACCATAGGAACACAGAGGGACCCCACAGGAACCCCATAGGGACACATACAGACACAGAGAGACCCCAGAGACACCCATTAGAGACCCATCAGGGACCCAACAGGGACCAATAGGGACACATAGAGACACAGAGGGACCCGATAGGGACAGAGTGAGACCCCATAGGGACACCACAGGGAAACAGAGAAACCCAACAGGGACAAAGAGAGACCCAAAAGGGACCCAATAGGGACCCCATAGGGCAGATAGAGACCATATACACACAGACAGAGACCCCATAGAGACCCCACAAAGATAAAGAAGGACATATGGAGACCCCATTGAGGCCCCACAGAGACCCGACAGGGACAAAGAGGGACACAGAGGCACCCCACAGGGACACTGAGAGCCCCCATAGGGATACAGAGAGCCCCAAAAGGGACCCCGTGGAGACCCCATAGGAACACATAGGGACCCCACAGGGGCACATAGGGAAACACAGAGACCCAAAAGGGATACGCAGAGACCCCATAGAGACACCGTAGGAATACAGAGAGTCCCCATAGGGACACATAGGGACACATACGGACCCCACAGGGACCCCAAGGGAAACAGAGGGACCCAAAAGGGACACAGAGGGACCCAAAAGGGACCCAATAGGGACCACATAGGGACACACAGGGACACAAAGAGACCCCATAGGGTCTCAGAGTTACACCATAGGGACACATACGGACACACACAGACCATAGAGAGACAGAGGGAGACCCACAGAAACCTCATAGAGACCCCATAGAGACACACAGGGACATGCAGAGAAACGCAGGGAGATCCCATAGAGGCCCCATAGGAACACAAAGAGACCCCATAGAAGCCCCATCAGAACACATACAGACACAGAGAGACCCCATAGAGACCCATGAGGGACCCATTAGGGACCCCATATAGAGCCCCTTGAGACCCCACAGGAACAAATTGGGAAGCAACAGGGACACAGAGGGACCATTAAGGGACAAAGAGAGTTCCCATAGGGACCCCATAGGGAAACACAGAGACCCCATAGGGAAAAGACACCAATAGAGACCCCATAGGGACACATAGCGACCCATTTGGGACACATAGGGAGACATAGAGACCCAATTGGGACACCATAGGGACACCAATAGGACACACAGTGTCACATAGAGACCCAGTAGGTACATAGACAGAACATATAGGGACCCCATAGGGACACACAGGGACACGTATTGACCCCATAGGGACACAGAGAGACCCCATAGGGACCGCTTTCCCTAAACTTTCCAGTATCCTGGGCTCGCTTACGGAACTGCAGCAGAGAGGATCTCTGCCCTTCTGCCTCTCTCTCCTCCCCTCTCTCCTCCTTCCTTCCCTTCCCTTCCCTTCCCTTCCCTTCCCTTTCCTTTCTTTCCCTTTCCCTTCCCTTTCCTTCCCCTTCCCCTCCCCTTTCCTTTTTCCTTTCCTTTTTCCTACCCTTCCCTTTCCTTTCCTTTCCCCTTCCCTTTCCCCTTCCCTTCCCTTCCCTTCCCTACCCTTCCCTTTTTCCTTTCCCCTTCCCTTTCCTTTCCCCTTCCCTTCCCTTCCCTACCCTTCCCTTCCCTACCCTTCCCTTTTTCCTTTCCCCTTCCCTTTCCTTTCCTCTTTCCTTTCCTCTTCCCTTTCCCCTCCCCTCCCCTCTCCTCCCCTCCCCTCCCCCCCTTCCCTTCCCTCCCCTTCCCCTTTCCTTTCCTTCTTTGCCCGTTGTTCCCCTTTGCCATTTCCCTCCCTCCCTCCCTCCCTCCCTCCCTCCCTCCCTCCCTCCCTCCCTCCCTATCACCCTGGCTCTCACTGCTGCCCACATCTCCCCTCCTGCCCACCTCCCGCCGTTTCGCCGCATCTCCCTGCGGATCTCCCCCCCGCAGCCCCACTCCCGGCCGCCATCCCCGGAGCTCCGCCCTGCCCCGCTCGCTCCCGCGCCTCCGCACCCCATCCCTGACGGCTCTCCGTTGGCCCCCGCTCTTCGCTCCCCTGCGGGCTTCAGGCCGTGCGTGCGGGCCGCGGGCGTCCCTCATTGTGGCGCGTCCGTTGCCGTGGCGACGCGCCGCCCCGCTCAGTGACGTCATCACGCCGCGACCCGAGGAGGCGGCCGCGCACGAGCGGAGCGGCGCGGAGCGGCGCGGTGCGGCGCGGCACCGGGGCTCCGAGCGCCGCCTCGGCTCCACGCTGAGTGTTGGGGGGCGGCGGGGCACCGGGGCACCGGGGCTGGGCCGTCCCAGCCCTGATGGAATGCATGGCCTCCTGGAAACTGATGGCCGTTGGCTGCTTGTCACAGCCTGCTCCTGTAAAGCAGGAGACCCAAATGGGATGGGAGACCCCGCTAAAGAGGGAGAGGAGCCCCCCACACTGGGAGGAGAGACCCCATAGGGACACACAGGGACACACAGGGAGACCCCATAGAGACCCCATAGGGGCACATAGGGACCCCACAGGGACAAAGTGTGAGACATAGAGACCCCCTAGAGACCTCCTAGGGATTCCTAGGGATTAATAGAGACACCATAGGGAAACAGAGACACCTCATATGGACCCCAAATGGACACACAGGGACACAGAGAGACCCCATAGGGACACAGAGAGACCCCATAGGGACACAGGGAGATGCCATAAAGACCTCACAGGGACCCATAGGGACACAGAGAGACCGCATAGAGAGCCCACAGGGACCCATAGGGACAGAGACCCCATAAAGACCCCACAGGGACCCATAGGGACACAGAGAGACCCCATAACGTAGGTACCCCATACGGATACATAGGGACCCATAGGGACCCACAGGAAGACCCCATAGGGACACATCGAGCCCCATAGAGATGAATTAAGAACCCATAGAGACCCCATAGGGACCCCAGAGAGACTCCAGAGAGACCCCAGGGGGATCCTGTAGGGACACAGAGAGACCCCATAGAATCATAGAATCACCGGGGTTGGAAAAGACCTAAAAGATCATCCAGCCCAACCGTTCACCCGTTACCAACAGCTCCCACTAAACCATGTCCCTCAACACAACATCCAGTCTTTCCTTCCACGCCCCAGGGTCGGTGACTCCACCACCTCCCTGGGCATCCATTCCAGTGCCTGACCACCCTTTCGGAAAAGTAATACGTCCTCATGTCCAGCCTGAATCTCCCCTGCCGCAGCTTGAAACCATTCCCTCTGCTCCTATCACTACTGACACGAGAGCAGAGGCCGACCCCCAGCTCACCACAGCCTCCCTTCAGAAGTTATAGAGAGCAGTGAGGTCTCCCCTGAGCTCCTCTTCTCCAGGCTGAACATTCCCAGCTCCTTCAGCCTCTCCTCAGCAGCCCAGTGTTCCAGACCCCTCACCAGCTTTGTTGCCCTCCTTTGAACACGTTCCAGGGCCTCCATGTCTTTCTTGCAGTGAGGGGCCCAAAACTGGACACAGCACTCGAGGTGCGGCCTCACCAGTGCTGAATATAGGGGAACAATCACCTCTCTGCTCCTGCTGGCAGCACTGTTTCTGATGCAGGCCAGGATGCCGCTGGCCTTCCTGGCCACCTGGGCACACTGTGGGCTCCCGTTCAGCCCAGCATCCATCCATACCCCCAGGTCCATTTCCTCTACGCCGTCCTCCAGCCACACCGCCCCAAGCCTGCAGCGTCGCCTGGGGTTGTTGGAGCCCAAGTGCAGGACCCGGCATTTGGCCTTGTTGAACCTCATCCCATTGGCTTCAGCCCAGCTCTCCAGCCTGTCCAGATCCCTCTGCATGGCCTCGCCACCCCCAGGCAGATCCACACTTCCAGCCCATTTGGTGCCATCTGCGAATGTACTGAGGGTGCACTCGATGCCCTCCTCCAGGCATCAATCAAGATCTTGAGGAGGACAGGCCCAGCACCGACCCCTGGGGAACACCGCTCACCACCGGTCGCCAGCTGGATTTCACTCCATTCACCACCACTCTCTGTGCCCGGCCCTCCAGCCAGCTCCTCACCCAGCCAACAGTGCCCCCTACTCAAGCCTCGGGCTGCCAGCTTCTGCAGGAGAATGCTGTGGGACACAGTGCCAAAGGCTTTGCTGGAGTCTAGGTAGAGCACATCAACAGCCTTTCCCTCATCCACCAGACGGGTCAATCGACCATAGAAGGAGATCAGGTTGGCCAAACAGAACCTGCCCTTCACCAACCCATGCTGCTGGGCTGATCCCCCACTCATCCTGCACGTGCCGCATGATCTCCCTCAAGACAATCTGCTCCATCACCTTCCCTGGCACCGAGGTCAGGCTAACAGGCCTGTAGTTCCCCGGATCCTCCTTACGACCTTTCTTGCCAATGGATGTATGTCAACTATGTGTCACTATGCGCTCCCTATGAGTGCCTGCGGTTCCCTATGGTGTCCCCTCTGTGACCCTATGGGGTCTCTATGCGTTCTCTGTGTTCCCTATGTGTCCCTATGTGTTCCTATAAGGTCCCTGTGGGATCTCTCTGTGTCCCTGTGGGGTCTGTATGTGTCCCCATGGGACTCTCTGTGTCCCTATGGTGTCCCTATGGTGTCCCTATGTGCCCCTATGGGGTCTCTATTTGCCCCTATGGGTCTCTATGTGTCCCTATCGGGTCCCTGTGGGGTCCCTATGGGGTCCCCATGTGTTCCTAAGGGGTCTCTATATGTCCCTGTTTATCTCTGTGGGGTCTCTATGGGGTCTCACTCTGTCCCTATGTGTCCCTATTGGTCGCTGTGGGTCCTACCAGGTCTCTCTGTGTTCCTAATGGGGCCTCTCTGCAATCTCCAACACGTCCCTAGGGGGTCCCTACGTGTCTCTGTGGAATCTCTATGGGGTCGGTCTCTGTCCCTATGGGGTCCGTACGTGTCCCTATGGGGTCTCTCTGGGGGTCTCTCTGTGTCTGTATGTGTTCCTATGGAGTCCCTGTGGGATCTCTCTGTGTCCCTGTGGGGTCTCTATGTGTCCCTATGGGGTCTCTATGTTTCCCTATGGGATTTCCATGTGTTCCTGTTTACCTCTAAGGGTCTCTGTAGGGTCTCTAAGGGTCCTCACTCTGTCCCTGTCGGGTCCCTATGTGTCCCTATTGGTCCCTGTCGGGTCCCTAATGGGTCTCTATGGGGTCTCTCTCTGTATATGGTCTATATCTGTCCCTGTGTGGGGTCTCTGTGCATCTCTATGGGGCTCTGTGTGCAGAGACAAGCAGGGAGACCCCTTAGAGGCCCCATAGGAAAACAGAGAGACCCCATAAGGACCCCCACAGGGACCCCACGGAGACACCATGGGAAACAGGGACACCCAAAAGGGTCACAGGGAGATCCAATAGGGACCCCATAGGGACACACAGGGACACAAAGAGACCCCATAGGGACACAGAGTTACACCATAGGGACACATGCAGACACACAGAGACCATATAGAGACAGAGGGAGACCCCATAGGGACACGCAGCGACCTCATAGGGACCACAGGGACACAGAGAAACCCATTGGAGATGCCATGGAGGCCCCATAGGAACACAAACGCCAGAGAGAGTCCCTATAGGGACCCCACATGGACAAATAGGGACACCATTGGGACACTTTAACTTCCTGAACAGATGCTGGGAGTACAGCACAGCACAGAGGAAGCCGTCTAGGAGGTTTCTGGAATGCGTAGAGGACAACTTCCTGATACAGCTGTTCAGAGAGCCCACGAGAGGAACTGCCCCACTAGACCTGCTGTTCACAAACAGGAAGGTTTGGTGGGAGATGTGGAGGTTGGAGGCTGTCTTGGACAGAGTGACCATGAAATGATAGGCTTCGTGATTCATGGTGGAGCCTGGAAGGGGAATAGTAAAATTGCTACCTTGGACTTCAGGAGGGCGGACTTTGCATTGTTCAGGGGACTAACAGGGGGAGTCCCTGGCATTCAGTCTTAGCGAGTAAAGGGGTCCAAGAGAGCTGGTTGCTCTTCAAGAAGGAAGTCTTAAGGGCGCAGGAGCAGGCAGTCCCCTGAGCTGCAAAATGAGCCGGCGGGAAGAAGACAGGCGTGGATGAATAGGGAGCTATTCTTGAGGCTCCGGGAGAAAAGAGAATCTACCGCCTGTGGAAAGAGGGACAGGCCACTCAGAATGAATACAAGGAAGTCGTTAGGATGTGTAGAGGTGAAATCAGGAAGGCAAAAGCCCAGCTGAATTTAACCTGGCCGCTGGGGTGAAAAGGAATAAGAAACTCTTTTATAAATACATTAACAGTAAGAGGAGGACAAAGGAGAATATCCACTCTTTGCTGGATGAGGCTGGGAATGTGACCACTAGAGGATAAGGAAAAGGCAGAGGTTCTGAATGCCTTCTTTACGTCTGTCTTTAAAAGTCAGACCAGTTACCCTCAGGATACTCCTCTCTCTGACCTGGTAATCTCGGCTGGGGAGCACACGAACCCCCCTGTGATTCTGAAAGAAACAGTCAGAGACCTACTGCTCCAACTGGACTGCCACAAGTCGATGGGGCTGTCATGGTTTTGTGATTTTTGGCTTTCGGTATTCCACATCATAACATCGTGTGGGGCACTGGGACTTTAACTGTCAATGCTCAAGTCCTGGGTACCTGCCCAGAAGAGAAGAAGAACTGCATTCCCCAGGGGACCTTGCGGTCAGGGAGAGGAGGTTTAACTCCTGGCAAGGTCGCCTGATTTTCTCTTTCTCGCCTGCCCTTCGTCGTGGGCGCTGCTCCCGTCTCCCCGCTGCTCAACTGCACTGCGCATCTCACCTCAGCGTTGTGGTGAGGCCTATCCACCTTTCGGACATTCTCTCTCTCATTATATTTGATTTATTAGCTTCAATTCTGATTATATTGTATTATAGTGTGTTATCTTGCATTCCGATAATATACTTAGTACATTAGTTTGTTTCTCCTCAGATCGGTGCCGCTGTTTTAATTATTTTGGGGTCTCCTGTTTCTTTTTTTTCCGGAGGCGCGGATCTGCGGATCCCTCCGCCCCGCTCGTCGCGGAACCGGGCCGAACCAGCCCGTGAACCGTTGACATTCTTGGTGGAGAATGCGGGCAAAGGCTGTTTTTTAGCTTTTTAGAACGAATCTCTCTGCTCTCGGAGAGCTTCGTTGGGAAAGTTATCTTTTTCACAGGTGCTCACTGAAAACTTGACCTTGAAAGTCCAGGCGGACTGCCAGTGTTCTGGGATATCTGTAAACTTTGAGCACTGCTGTCTTGCTCCCGTAAAGAGAGAAAAGAAAATGATTCCACTTTCTCTTTTAAACCTGTTTGCAGAGGGAGCTGCTAATTTCACAGAACTTGGGATTTTTAAACAGGTTCCCAGTCTCTCCTTTGAATCCTTTATGCAGTTTTTGAATGCTTTGTTATCTCCCTGAATTTACTGTTCATTATTTCAGTCAGCTTTTGTATTTATTGTATTTTGAGGAAGCCTTCCCAAAACCAGAGAATACTGAATGGCAGGGAGTGTGGAGAGGCTTGGGAGAGATTTTAGAGAGATGGACATCTTCGGTGTCATGGAACTTTACTCCTGAACACCTGAAAGACCCTGAAAGCTTAAGCATTTATTTGAGACAGGAATGTTGCGGCTCAGGCAGATCTGAGGAGGCACAAATGATTTGGGGCCTGGCTAATGCTAATCGGGCCTTATTCAATAGTATCCAAAAAGGGAGAGAGTTTGTGAAAGTGAGAGAGAGTGTCTGAGAGCTGAGAGGGATATCCCTCAAGTCCGAGAGAGATGCCCTCCGAATCGAGAGGGAGAGTCTCCAGGTCCAGAGACAGAGTCTCCTAGTTGAGAAACAGAGTCTCCAAACGCAAAGAGAAAGTCTCCAAGCCGAAGGGGAGAATCTCCGAGCTGAGAGAAGGAATCTCCAATCTCAACGCGATGCTTCGAATCCGAGCAAGACTCCTCCAATCCAGACTCGACACCCTCCAAACTGAGCGAGACACCT